>NC_068349.1:33933479-34233479 GCF_014633365.1 Diospyros lotus
TCTCCAAATGTCTCTCTTTTTTTTTTTTTGTTTACAGCACAAAGAATTAACCAACCAAGTGATTTGATTTTATGAAAATGAAATGGGTTTTAGGTTTCGCTGAAAGGGGCAAGCTGTTTGCAAAACGAGAAGTGCGGGTAATTCGATTGGGCCCAGCAGGCACAGGCCTCTTCTTCACCGGGGATGCAACGGGCCAAATAACAGTGTGGAAATTGGATGCAGAGTCGAAGAAGAAGACGTCGTCGTCTTCATCATGAGCCAGCCAGGCAGCCATTCTGTGTGCTATAAACTCAACCTCATTCGTTCATGGAGATTGGAAGCTCAACCATCTGTGTAGATATATTGCTCGTAGAGATTGGATATTGTGCGGTATTAATTTTGAATACTTTAATGCTTATGTTATGATGCATAGTCAATTCAATTGAAGGACACTGTTCTTGCTTGATGATTTCAAGATGTAGCAATATCTTATGTAGGGGGGTTGAAAGTGCTTGATTATTATGATTATTGAAGTGCATGCCTTGGTAAGAAGTTTGCGTGAATTTTGTGATTATGCATGATTGAATTGTGTGATGCTTGTCTTGTTAATTATCCCTTGAAGTTAGTTCCAAACAAAGTTTAAGTAAAAAAAGGGCAAAAGAACAGGAAAGAAAAAAAATAAAAAGAATGGGGCTTTATCTACTCCAATGTTTCTTGTTGCTTAGTAGCTGGGGGTTAGACATGACACCCATGCCAACTTTCACGTCAAACGGTGACTTGAAATATGAGTATGCAAAGCACTCTAAATTTATGACTTGTTGAGTAACCGGGTCCTTTTCATCACAAATGGTAGCATTCGCGTCAAAAGACAAGTGATAGTTTAGAGAAGAATATGTCTCCCCAAAAAGAAAATATTCAAAAAGCCCTAATGTGCTAATTTGTTTATGGTAGTGGAAAGGAATAATCGCAAGGTTTGATTATTGCATGATTTAATTGTGTTGATTATAAGATTTGCGTGAATTTATTTAGAGGTGCGCATGGATATGAGAGTAATAGTATTGGCATGATTAACCCTCTTCTTTGGTATTGTTGGATTTTGAATTATTCGTCAAGTTTGGATGGTGTTTTATCTTAATCTTACTTGACTATGTACAATAGCATAATCATACCTATGGGGCTTTGGTCATTTCCAAAATGTTATTCGCCCACTTGAGCAATCTGATGTAATATATTTACATTGATATATTGAATTTCAAGTTTGATTAATACAAGTGTATGGTATGTTGAGACATTCCTGGAGACCCTTTTGCCGAGAGGGTCTCTTTTTCTGTGTGAGACTTTATTCTTATGCTTTTGGGCTTGTCATTTGTGGGCCTTCGTGATTGGGTTAGTATGTATTTATTAGGTACTTTTGCTCTAAATCTGTTTTCGTTAGTCTCCTTCTTAAGTTTTTTTTCTCAATATTTTGTTCTGGGTCTCTTATTGAATTTATTTGATTAGATCTTAGTCCATAAGCACATAAGAATAATTATAATTTTCGCAAGAAAAAGACACAAGCTGTCTTAAAAAAATATTCTTACAAATATCATCAAGATGTGAATCAACACAATTGGAATGTAAGGTAAAATAGAGATTGTGATTGAATACCAAAAAATAAAATGTTTAATTTTAACTGAGAATTTTCTTTATTTCATATTAAGAAAAATTTCCATTCTTTTCTTTCTTTATTTAACAAAAAAATGAGATCGAAAATAGACGAAACAAACTAACAAAGGCTAAAATTGCATTACAATTGATAAGCGAGGGCTGCAAAAGCAAATAAAGCACAATTTTGGGCAAAACTAAAATAACAACAAAATACCCCCAACTAAACTAAACAACATGGGAACCTCTATATATACAAGAGGTAGGGTGGGAGCAGGGATTGGGATTAGCATTGGGATTTTGAATTCGAATCTGGATTTTGATTACGTTTTGGATTTGGATATGGATTTCGAAGCTATATAGAGACAGAGGAGGGAGGGTCAATGGTATTGTGGGCACGAAGATGCTGTTAAGGTACTCTACATTTGGCCTGAATGCACAATTGTAAATTTTATTTCCTAATATGGTGGTCAAATTTGTTAATTTTTTTGTGGGTGTTGCAGGTGTGGACACACAGACGGGCAATGAACTGACGCTTCGGACCAATTGTACTAGTTCGTGCTTTGGCCTACGCTTTTCGCTGCAACACAGGTATATACTTCATGGATTTGTTAGTTGTTTCGTAGTTTTGCAATTCTCCATTGAGTACTCATTAGAAAAAGTATAAGGAGACCACTATGGTTGGTTTTGGATGCATAATGTATGCTTCCTTATTGTTGTTAAACATATGTTCTCTTTTGAAAATTGAGTCTATGTGGTCTTTTCTTGAGGGTATCTCCATGTAGCTAACGGTGTTTTGTCTTTTTCCTTCTATATTTTTTGCTTCTTTTTCTCTTTTAAAAAATTAAGATGCATGCTTGAAGTTAGCCTTAGATTTGCCAGGCAATCTTCTCACTAATCTTCTTTTTCCTTCTGTTGTAATATCATAATTTGTATGTTCTGAAGTTTTTTTTCTTTTATTCTTTCCCTTTTACCATAGGGTGGCACCATATTGGCCTGAAAATTTAGGTCCGAAAATGAACCTCCTAAATTAATCGCTTCACTGAAGGGTTGTAGTCGTGCCGTTATTTGTCTTGCTATTGGAGCAAACAAGATCTACTCCGGTTCAATGGACAACACAATAAGAGTAAGTTGATTGGCGTTCTAATCTTCAATTGATCTGTTTTGGCCTATCATTTAGGTCTTGACTTCCATGGGTTTTAGGTGTGGGACCTGAATACCTTGCTGTGTGTCCAAACACTACAAGGACATGCAGGTGTCGTTATGTGTGTTCTTTGCTGGGACAAGTATTTGTTGTCCTGTTCTTTGGATAGAAGCATAAAGGTTGGGGTTCCACCGAAGCTGGGGACATAGAGATGATCTACACGCATGAAGAAGAACATGTAATGACTATTGTGAATGAATTTTTTGCACTAGCTAGCTACATCCATCCCCTGTATTGCATTTTTCTGCATGCACTTAACATGTGGATATTTGTTCTTTTTTGCTTCTTTTCTCTCCTTTATCTTTTATGTTCTCTATTAGTTTGAAGAATTTTAGCTCTTCCAAACATAGTGACCGCCAAAAACTCACACTTGAACTGAATCGTGGGCATTTTCTTTTGTTCAAGAAGCACTTTGGTGTCATCATCCAAACATAGTGGCCAAAAGCTCGCAGTTGAACTAAATAAGATTGTAAAATTCCAATCTGTCTGATGTTTCAGGGCGTTCTTGGCCTTTGTGGGCTTAATGATGCTGAGGCGAAACCTATTCTGCTCTGCTCATGCCACGACAACTATGTCCGGTTGTATGACTTGCCAACGTAAGTATGAAACAGATGATACACACGTCTCCAGATGTCTCCTCTTTTTTTTTTTTTACAGCACAAACAATTAACCAACCAAGTGATTTGATTTTATGAAAACGAAATGGGTTTTAGGTTCGCTGAAAGGGGCAAGCTGTTTGCAAAACGAGAAGTGCGGGCAATTCAGATTGGCCCAGCAGGCACAGGCCTCTTCTTCACCGGGGATGCAACGGGCCAAATAACAGTATGGAAATTGGATGCAGAGTTGAAGAAGCAGACGACATCGTCATCATCATCATGAGCCAGCCATTATTATGTTTAAGAAAGTGTAATTAATGTATTTTGATTGTTTCATTCGTTGATTCACCCTCCCGAGGTGTCTAAATATGCTCTTCTGCTGGAGGGGAATTAGTTTGTTGAATGAATGAAGTTTATTTGTTGAATGCAATAAAATGGATAAGTTATTGGCATCAAGGCATTCTTGCGTGCAATTGAAACTTTTAGTGTGCATGGAGAGTGTGAAATGACTCAAATGCCCTTGAGGGCTGTTAGCGATCTGTTGACGGGTACAAGTTATAGTTTCCAGTATTGCTGAAATGTCCGAACTATTTCAGGAAGAGGCCATTGGATTTGCTTAAAAAAAGTTTCAAAAGCTTAGCCCGCAGCCACTTTGACCTCACTTATTGCTTCTTTCTAGGGTTTTTTTTTTTTTTAATTTTTCTTTGAGTATTTTTTCTTTTCTTTTTTTTAAAAAAGAGAACTCTTGAGAAGCCCTTGATTCGACAATAAACTAGAATATTTAGGTTTTAAATCTTGATTTTTCTACCTATCGGGGCTTCACAAAAAATTGCTTCTTTTGAAAGTTTTCTCAACCTTAATTTTTGAAGTCTGGATATTTTTTTTCTATTTTTCAGAAATGACTTAGACCCTAAAAGAGCCTATTTTAGTTTATTTACTTCGAAAACTCAATTTGAGACAATACCCTTAAATTGGAAAATCACGTTCTCAACCAAAATCCAAGATCTTTTTAATAGATTATCGATATGCAATTTGTTCGAGACATATAATTCTTATGCCAAATTAAGCTTATTAACTAATGACCGCATACTTCTATGTTTGTTTACGGCAAGCCTTCAAGCTTCATTTGAATCAAATTATACTAATTTGTCCTCGACTTCATGATCACTTCATTGAAGATACATAAATAAGAATACCGTAATGCTATTTGTACACAGTATTTTGACATCATATTTTATATTCATAATATTATAAGTATTTTTTCAAGTAATTAACAACATTTTTTCTTGAGGCTATCAATTACAATTCAAAGATTATAAACACTTTAAAAAGTAAAAGTGTTTCTAATTTTTGAAAACATTACTACCCATTAAATATGACTTTTACTAACTAAATCTGAAGTGGAATCGAAAGCGCCGATCAAAATTGACAAAGACAAATTGATCACCAAATAAACCACAAATAGTCAACGAATCAATTAGCATATCAAAAAAGATGTTAATTAAAGATAGTTATGAATTAGCTATCATTTGTCAAAAAATGAGAATAGATAAAATTTTTCTTTTTGAAATAAAACCAAAAAACTCGTTGGAGAATCTTTGTAGGAGATTCTAAAGCTACTGACATTGAAGAGATAATGATTAAGGTTGTTAATAACAAAAAGTTCCACAAGTTAGAGATGTGGATACTAAAGAAAGTACTGTTAAAAATATCGGGTTGTGAATCAATACGATTAGAATTGGTCAAATCAACTAATTTATTGAGAAAGATCTTATAATGTCCACGAACAAGTTGAACAAAGGAAGTAAGTGTGATTTTTATCTTTGATGAGATCGTAATTTTGGGAGCATCTTTCCACTTTATACATGATTAATCTATATCTTCCCTTCCCCAACCGGTGTTATCTTTGTAGGCCAGCAACGTAACGACAATGTCACATTTTCTTTGGTTGTCCTTACTCCAAAAGAATTTTGACTTTCTTCCAAAGATGAGTGAAATTCAATTAGCTGTGGTCACGATGGGACCAGGATGTCAAGTGGGCTACTAGGTGGCATTGGGGTAAGAACCCATGAGGGATCTTTAACCGCCTTATTCTACATGCTTCTGTCTATTTCATGTGGCAAGAACGGAACAATCGTTGGGTTTACGACAAGGAAAGGTCGACATCCCATTTTACTTATCTGATCTAGAGTATTGTATGGTCTTGTCTGACACCTTGCATTTTCCCTGCTCTCAGCAAGGGTTAACTTTAGCCCACTTTTAGCATATTCTTTCAGGATGTTTGAAATAATTATCTGGGCTTTCGCTCTTTGTCTTTGATGGCAAGATCTTTTTTTTTTTTTTTTCTTTCGATGTGTTAGTTTATCTCTATGTTTCTTGTGTTGTTGATCGAAGGCATGCCCTATCCTTTCATTAGTCATTGCAAGGTTAAGCATTGCGGCCCTTTTGACAACTTTCATGATAATTAAAGGTATAGAAAGTTTAAAAGATTGGTCACTCTTATGTTTTGATGATACTTAATAATTGAGAGTTGACATCATAAATTGTCAGCTTTCACGTCAAACGGTGGCTTGAAATACAAGTATACTTTACATTCTAAGCTATTATTTAGGAGAGTAACAATGTGTTTCCATCATAAAATGTTGAACCAAAAAGTCTAGTAATGCTTAGAGAGGTATTATGTGTGTGACTAGGTGTTTTCATTATTAAATGTTGACATTCGCATCAAAGGCCTAATAACACTTAGGGAGATGAATACGTGACGGCATTTGTCACCTTGAAAGCAATTGTGGCTATTTGGAGGCCTTCTCTAGCAATTTTTTTTTTTTGGTATTTGTTGTGAGGAATGACTCTTTTCATTTTGGTTGTTAGGTTCACAGTATTTTGTGGTTAAGCCTGTTTGTTTCTTTGTGAGGATCTAGGTATGGCCTAGTTTCTATTGTAGTGCCCTTCTGGCTCTTCATGTTGGTAGTTTTTTTTTTCTTATCTTGTCTTGTTAGTCGGGGCATGCCCTATCATGGTTGTTGTATTCTTTTTTTTTTTGTTCAATAAAAATCTCATTTATAGAAAACGAAAAATAAAAAATCATACAAGGTACGATAGAGATAGTGTTTGAATACATTCTTTTTTTTGGGTGTTTTTTATATTTTTCCACACAATATGGAGCATCGCTGAAATGACCGAACTACCCCTGGAAGAGGCCGTTGGAGCAATTAGAAAGAGTTTCGAAGGCTTGCTCAAATAGCCATTTTGACCTCTCTTATTGTCCCTTCTAGATTTTTACAATTTTTGAAATTTTACACACTTATTATACACTTTTTTATAAGTAAAGAACATATTTTCACAAAAAATTTTCTCAAAGTTTTTTTATTTTTTTCCGAAAGAAAACTCTTAAAAAGCTCCTGCATTGGCTATAAACCAGATTTTTTGGGTTTTAAGTCTTAGTTTTTCTATCTGTCAGTGCTTAACCAAAATTTCTTCCTTAAAAAATTTTCACACCTCTAAAAATTTCTGAACTTGATGTATTGTGACTAATTCGAGAAATTTCAAAGACTTAGCAAAATATAAAGTTTAAAGACTATTTGGGATATGAACTTAAAATTTATAAAGTATAACGTCAATTTCTTTTTCAATTTTATTGTTGTGGGAGTTAAAAAAAAAGAGCAGGGAAAAAGGGGAGAGAGGGTATTTTGTAAATTTTTAACAATTTAAGGGTGATAAAATAATGATACGAAAAAATTAGAACAAAATTTGCATGGTAAAAGTAATTGTTATAAAATGACTAAATTCTCATATATATGCTTTTTATTTGTAAGCTAAAGATTAGGGATACTAAGTTTATTTTATCTGACATCACAGTAGATAGATATATAAAGTACATATTTTTATGATTATAATGTTAGTATCAAAATTTGTATATTGTGTATATTTCTTATGATATTTATTTTTATTTTTAATTGAACATGTTAGATTTAATTTTTAATCAAAATAAAAATAAATGCAAAAATAAGAAAACAAATTCGAAAGAATACTACATTAATCTAATTTTTGATAAATATTCTGGGTATTCTGAGACTGATTAGGATTTAGATTTCTATGGATAAACCTTATTCTTTGCATGATTCTTGGATAGATTTTCGGAGATGTCTGTTTATGCTTCTGGTTCTAGGACTACCTCGCGAGAGACTCTTCTGGAAGACCTTTTAACTCTCCTAGAGCTCCTTTGATAGGAGTCTATTGAGACTCTACCAGAGTTTTTTGTGCAAAACTTTATTTTTATGCTTTTGGGCTTTTCGTTCGTAGGCCTTCATTATTGGGTTAGTATGCATTCATTGGGTTCTTTTCCTCCAAATCTTTTTCCATTAGAGTCTCCCTCTGAGTTTTCTCAAGATTTCGCTTTGGTTCTCCTATTGAATTTATTTGACTAGATCTTAGTCCACAAACACATAAGAATAATTATAATTTTGGTAAAAAAAAAAAAAAGACACAAGCTATCATATTTAGGTGGTCGCAAAATTAGGATGGGAATTTCATGGTTGAGACACCATGAATATATATAGCCAGAAGAAGGCTAGTGAGTCGTCCACCTCCCCATCCCCCCCATGATCCTTGGAGCTTGGAATATTAGGGGTTTAAATCACCCTACAAAGCAATGGGAGGCCCGCTCCTTGATTTTTCAACATCATCTTAGGTTTTGTGCTCTTCTTGAGATCCGCGTCCAGCTTAGCCGCTCTCAAGACATTGCCTGTAATATTATGCCTCGTTGGTCTTGGCTTATGAGCTATGAGTTTAGTCCCCAGGGGCGTATTTGGATTTGGTTTGATCCTAGTGTTTTCTCTATGTCAGTTCTTGGAGGCTCGGATCAATTTCTTCATCTTTTATGTATTAGACGTGCGGATCATAAAGAGTTTGTTGTTTCTTGTATCTATGCCAGTTATGATAAGCCTGACCAGTCCCGGTTATGGCATCACCTTCTTTCCTTGGTTCCTGGCATTAATTTCTCCCCGTGGCTTCTTATGGGAGATTTTAATGTTTGTAAGCATCAGTATGAATCCGGGGTAGTAATTTGGACCGTTCTCTAGGTATGGCTCGTTTTGTTGACTTCCTCAACCGAGCCTCCCTTCAAGACCTTTCCTTTAGTGGCCCTATTCTGACGTGGAATAACAGACGTTTAGGCTCTAATTGTATCTTTCACAAGTTGGATCGTGTTCTTGTTAATGATGGGTGGCTGGCACAGTTTGGTGATAGCTTAACTTCCCTCCTTCTACCAGGTATCTCAGATCACAGCCTTATGACGATCTCCTTGCAGAATGATCAGGGCAGGAGAGGTGGGCCTTTTCGCTTCAATAATCATCTGGTTGCACACCTTTCCTTTGCTCAAACACTTCAATCTTGTTGGGCCTTAAGGATGGATGACTGGACTATGTATCGCCTTGTTAAAAAGCTCAAGGCTGTCAAGCATGGTCTCAAGTTCCTCAACACCAAGCAAGGTCATGTGACTTCATGTGTTTTAGGCCTTATAACCCAGCTTCAGGAGATCCAGGGGCTTCTTTATTCCTCCCCCTCCAACGCCTCCCTTCGAGCCCGTGAGTGTGACCTTGCTCGATCTTATTCGGTTGCTTTATCCCAAGAAAGTGAATTCTTTCGTCTTTGTGCCCATATTCGCTAGAGTGGGAAGGGGATCGATGTTCCCGTTTCTTTTTCCAACATATGCTTTCTAATAGTAATTTTCAACATATTCATAGTTTGATCAGGTCTGATGGTTCCCCCATGTCCTCGAAATCTGAGGTTCCTCAAGTCCTCCTATCCCATTTCTGTGATCTTCTCGGGCCCCGTTCTAGAGGGACTGCTTTCAGCCGTGGGTCGCTTGTCATGTATGTTGATAGGGCCATCTCCCCTGATGCTCGACTAGATCTACTGAGAGATGTCTTGGATAAGAAGATTCGATCGACTCTGTTCTCGATGGGGGATGATAAAGCCCCTGGTCCTGACGGTTTCACTGTCAAGTTTTTTCGTCATGCTTGGGATATTATTGGGGCAGATTTTATAGCTGTTGTTTCTAGCTTTTTCCAATCAGGTAAATTACTGGGTGAGATCAATGCTACTATCATCATCCTAGTGCCTAAGTTCCCCCACCCGGAGTCGCCTAGCCAGTTCCATCCTATTTCTTGCTGTAACGTTGCCTATAAGGTCATCTCCAAGATTCTTGCCATTTGAATTAAGCCTCTGTTACCCCAGTTGGTCGATGTCTCCCAGACCGCCTTTGTGCCTAATGGGTCTATAGGTGACAATATCCTAATGGCACAGGAGTTACTACATCAATACCACATCCCGAAGGGTCCTACCAGATGTGCTCTTAAGGTTGATCTTAGTAAGGCTTATGATTCGGTGGATTGGGATTTCCTTCTTTGTGTTCTGCACCATATGAATTCCCCCCCCCCCAGCTTTGTCTCTTGGATCAAGGCCTGTGTGTCTACGACCTATTTCTCAGTTAAGGTTAATGGGATGCTCCATGATTTTTTCCCTGGTGGTCGAGGCCTTAAGCAAGGGGATCCTCTTTCCCCTTATCTCTTTGTCCTGATCATGCAAGTTCTCCATGGTATTGTCTCCTATCACTCGCACGCAGATGATTTCCATTACCATTGAAAGTGTGATAGGTAAGACATTGCCATGCTCATGTTTGTTGATGACCTCATGCCTTTTTCCAATGGCGACTTGGCTTCGGTCCACATTCCAAAGTAATGCCTTGATCTTTTTGCTGTGATGTCTGGGTTAGAGACGAATCCAACTAAAAGTGATTGCTTTGTTTGTTGTGCTGACCCTGATCTTTGTGCTTCTCTAGTGTAGGAATCAGGTTTTAGGCAGGGCTCTCTTCTTATTCGCTATCTTGGGATTCCCCTTATCTCGAAGCAGCTTACTTATAATGATTGTTGTCCTATCTTGGACCGTGTTCGTTCCAAAGTTGCTTCTTGGAGGGGTCGCCTCCTTTCTTTTGCGGGCCGCCTCTAGCTTGTCCAATCTGTCTTATCTACCGTTCATGTGTTTTGGGCATCAATTTTTGTGCTCCCCAAGAAGGTTCTTAAGGAAATGGAGAAAGTCATTCATGCTTTCTTATGGGATGGTCCGGACTTGTCTCCCTATAAAGCTAAGGTTGCTTGGTCTGATATTTGTTTCCCAAAGATCAAAGAGGCCTTGGTTTGCACCCCCTTTATATCTGGAACTAAGCTCTTGTAGCCAAATTGATCTGGCGCCTCATGCATGCCTCTTTTGAGTCCCTTTGGATTAGATGGATCCACTCGTACCGTATTAAGGACTCTTGTTTCTGGCTTCTTACGCCTCCTTACTCTTGTATGTGGTATTGGCATAGGATGCTTAACCTTAGGGGCGTTGTTTGTCCGCTTATTGGTTGGAAAATTAGCAATGGTCATCATGTTTTTCTCTGGCATGACCAATGGCATCCCTTCGGTGTGCTGGTCGTTTACTTCTCTCGTTCCCCGCCTAGGAAGACGGGTATCTCTTCTATAGCTAAGGTCTCCTCCATTATCTCTCATGGAACTTGGTCGTGGCCCCTTGTGCAGTTCTCGAGAGAAGCTTAGCTGATTGTGGAGTCTTTGTCGAGTCCTCCTCGTAGTCTTGTCCCTGACCTCCCTTGGTGGATCCCTGCGCCTGACGGTTGTTTCTCAATCCGCTCTGTTATGAGTATGTTGAGATGCAAGAGTCCTCGGGTCCCTTGGTTTCATTTGTTTTGGCACTCCTCTGGGGTCCCATCTTATGCTTTTATTCTTTGGCTTGCCATTAAGGAGCACCTTTTTACTTTAGATCGATTAAACCTATATTTGGATTTTCCTAACAGGTGTTTCTTGTGCAGGGGCGCGATGGAGAGCCATAGCCACTTATTGTTTAGTTGTGTTTATTCTAAACAGGTTTTGCAGCATCTTAAACGTCATGTGAAGTTTGCTTGGCCCTGGAGGAGTTGGGAGCGGGGTGTTTGCTGGGCTACTTATTGGTTGCACGGTAAATCTCCGTGAGTGGTGGCTCATCGGCTTACTCTTTAGGTGGCAGTCCATTTTATTTGGCATCAGCGTAACAACCGATACTTTCGGGATAGTGAGCATCATTCCACCCAGCTTGCGTTCCAAATCCGGCAGGTGGTTTGGGTGAGGCTGGTCTTCATTTAGTTTTCTTGGTCCCTGCAGAGCATTGCCCTGGTTCGTTTCTGGCGTCTCCCTCATACATGCCTCCGGTCATGTCCGAGTGCTTGATTTTTTTCACCGAGAGGTCTCGTTGTAGATCTTCAATTGCTTTGATGGTTCATATGTCTATGGTTCTTTTGTTTTCACTGTGTCTGCCTTTTGTGGCTTTTCTCTTGCCATGTATGTTTGTGGCGGTGTGTTTCATCATTTTTCCTTTAGTTAGTCGGTGTTGTTGGTCTGTTCTCTGCTTAGGGTATTCCCCTGTTGTGTTCTTAGTCGCTATTGCACTGGGCTCTTTTGTTCTATAAAATTCTTATTTACAGAAAAAAAGAAAAAAATATATATATAGCTAACACTAAAGTAAGAGAAAATGTTATTGTACAACTACAAGCACTAAAGTAAGAGAAAATATTATTTGTACATGACGTTCTTATGTTTTGACAAGCACATAATTACAAGTATTTCTTTAAGGAATTGACGACACTTCTTTATAAATTATCAACTATTTTTCAAAAATTATAAGCATTTTTGTTGTACGTAAAAAGTGTATAATTATCAAAAAAAAATTAAAAAAAAACTTAAAACTCTATAATTTTAAAAATATATTTATAACACTTCTTTATAGTTAATAGTTTTACGAAAAAATGTTGTTAATTAATTGAAAAGATACTTATAATTTTATAAATATTAAATATATTATTAACAAACTATGTTTTCACCAAAACTAAAAGATAAATGTTCAATAAAAATTATTTTTGTTAACTCTTTCGTATTTTTTTCATCAGAATAAATAAAAGAGATCTTTAATTATTTTTAAAAATTTATGATTTTACGATTTAATTTTATGAACCCTACTTCGATCCCACTTAAAATCTTAATTTTCACGACCTTCTTTCATTAACATTCTATATTGAATCTTATACATTTATATTAATATAGCACATAATATAATATATCAATGCATAAGTATCATAAAAAATATCAAATTTGCGTATAAAAATAATATTTTTGTTGTATTTAATGGATCTTTTGGATGATTTAGGTGTGCATTGGCTTGTGAAAGCTTTTAACGGACTACAATTGTATAAAAATATCAATTGTAATTTTGCATTACAATTGATAAGCGAGGGCTGAAAAGGAAAATAAAGCACAATTTTGGTCAAAAAAGAAATAACAACAAAATACCCTCAATTAAACTAAATGCGACATGGGAACCTCTATATATACGAGAGAGAGGGAGAGAGACAAGGGCGGATCCATGCATGAGCGGACACAATTAATCCAAGACATAATCCTATGCCAAAGTAAGCTCATTAACTAATGACTGTATACTTCACTAATGACTGTATACTTCTATGTTTGTTTATGGGTAGCCTTCCAGCATCATTTGGATCAGATTATACTAATTTATTATTGGCTTCATGATCACTTCATTGAAGATATATAAATAAGAATATTGTAATGCTATTTGTATATAGTGTTTTGATTTTATATTTTATATTTATCACATTATAAGTATTTTTTCAAGTAATCAACAACATTTTTTTCTTAAATCTATCAATTACTTTTCAAAGAATATATAAACACTTTAAAAGGTAAAAGTGTTTTTAATTTTTGAAAACATTACTAGCCGATTAAATATGACTTTTAATTAACTAAATATGAAGCGGAATAAAAAGCACCGATCAACATTGACAAAGACAAATTGATCACGAGATGAACCACAAATAGTCAACAAATCAACTGGCACATCATAGAAGATGTCAATTAAAGATAATTGTGAATTAGCTATCTTTTGTCAAAAAATGAGAACAGATAAAATTTTTCTTTTTGAAACAAAACCAAAAAACTTGTTAGAGAATCTATCTAGGAGATTCTAAAGCTACTGACAATGAAGAGATAATGATTAAGGTTGTCAATAATAAAAAGTTCCATAAGTTAGAGATGCGGATACTAAAGAAACTATTGTTACAAATATTAGGTTGTGAATCAATACGATCAGAATTGCTAAAATCAACTAATTTATTGAGAAAGATCTTATGATGTCCATGAACAAGTTGAACAAAGGAAGTAAATTTGATTTTTATATTTGATGAGATTGCGATTTTGGGAACGTCTTTCCACTTTAGCCAAGATTAATCTATATCTTCCCATCCTCAATCGGCGTTATCTTTGTAAGAGGGCAGCGTAATGACAGTGTCACATTTTCTTTGCTTGTCCTTACTCCAAAAGCATTTTGATTTCTTTAGGAAACAAGCAAAATTCAACTTGCCTTGGTCACGATGGGACCAGGGTGTCAAGTGGGTTACTAGGTGACGGTGCAGTAAGAACCCATGGGAGATCTTTAACTGCCTTATTCTACAGGCTTCTATTTATTTCATATGGCAGGAACGGAGCAATCATTGGGTTTACAACAAGAAGATGTGTAATACCCTTAGATATCGTAAATAATAAATCAAAATTTAGTGTTTTGAGATCCTACAGAAATTATTAGAATTTCTAAGTGTTTATCAATAAGGTAAGTATAAATTTATTTAGTCTAAATCATAGTATGAAATAATAAATAGTGTTTATATATGTAAAATATCATAATTTTGTATTGAAAATGGGATTTTGTGTTACTGTATGTATATTATATATAATCTCATATGTAAGTATGTATGTATGTATATCATATATATATGTATATATGTATGTATATATGTATATAAAAAAAACTAGAAAATATGGAAAAAATCAGAGCAAGCGCGCGCCATGCCCTAGCCGCGCCTGCAACAAGCAAAATCAAGGAGAATGGGAGCATTTAATGAAGAATGGCCGTCGGGAATGGCTTCTAGGACGCGTGGCGTTCGTGATGGGACAAGACACGCCGAGTTTTGGCTATAAATAGTCGCGAACGAGCAGCCCCATTCATCTGAAATTGTTTACTTCATAGATCAATCGATTGGGGAAGTGTTTGAGAGATTTGAGAGTGGGGTTTTGGTCCTCGCATCGTGGGCAAGCTTTCTAGTGAATTTGGTGGCTAGCGGAGCAGCGAAGAAGGAGATCCAAGCCTCATCGGAAAATCACGACTTCGCCGGAGCCGTGCCTTCAAACGCAAAATCGAGGTACTTCTTGTGTTTTTTTCTAAAATTTAAGCCCATAATAGGGTTCGGGAGGTTGAAATTAAGAGGGAGGGAAGCTTCTTTTGAAGCTTGGAGGCTCGGCATCGTCGCCGGCGGCGACAAGGCTGCCGGAGAAGACGAACCAGATGGGTGCGTGGCTGTACGCGCCCGCGAGTGGGAAGAAGGCACGTGCCTTCCACGTGCCTGCAAGAAAAAAATAAAGAAAAAAAAGAGGGAAAAAAAAAAAGGAAAGAAAGGAAAAGAAAATAAAATAAAATAGGATAAAGTTTTGAAAAATTTTGAAAAAATTCCAGAAAAAATCTAGAATATGGTTTATGTCTGGAAAATGCTAAATTTATTATTTATTTAAGTAATTTTGCTATTATGGAAATAAGGAAAAAATAGTAGTTTAATTTGAAAAATTCCAAGAAAATTCTAGAAGGCTAGAAATATTATTTAAGGAATATTAGTAAAGAAAAATTGAATTATATGAAAGTCTAGATAATTATTATGTAATTTTGAAGAAATAAGACTTAGAAATAAAGAGAAATTGTAGAAATTATGAAAAAATAGTAAAGTAATGTTCTGAAAATAAATTTAATGTTTTAGGAGTCTTTGAGGGCAAGAGGATTGAGAAATAGCCCGCTCAACACGATTTTCAAGGCTGACACGCTTTTCGAGGCAACTTAAAAGTAAGTGTACCGTTTCAACCTTAGTACGGTTATAAATGTTTATCTTCGAGAATGCTTTCATCATATTGGCATACTCTGATATGTACCCATCACGTAGACTGCATACATGACATGATTATGGGATGCATAAATACACGTTGATATCATTGATCACTCACATTGAGGCCGTAGGGAGTACGAACTGGCACCGTTGATTTACCATGGGTGCACCCATACACCCCGGCTTCGAAAGAAGTGGCCGCAAAAAATGGTAGGTAGCATGAGGGGTGCAGTTGACACCTACGATGAAAAACATTGCATACACACATGATATAGCATTATGTACCCTTACTTAGATGGTTCATCACCTAACTTGAGTTCGCCCTTGGAACATTCGACGTTCCAGTCGGGATTTACAGTGATGATACAGAGGTTGAAGATGTGTAGTGACGCGAGACGTCAAGAAACGAGTAAATGTGTCATGTTATGTTGTAATATGAATAGTTCAAGAATTATGTACGTTTTAATTTATTTTCAGAAGCTTACATATCAACTTTGTAATAAATGCCATTTTCAGTTATTTATGTAATGCCATGAGCAGGTTCGATTCAGCTTCCGCTTTATAAGATTGTATTTACCTCTAGTGTATAAATTAAGCACTAGATAGGTCTTAAGGAATTTCAAGAATAATGTAATTTAGAAAAAAAAAATAATACCCAAATTTCCTAAGGCATAACACACCTAGGGTAAGTGGGGTATTATAGTTGGTATCAGAGCTCAACTAAGTAGAGTACCTAGGAAGAAAAACTTAGATTGAGCCTAGCGGGTTGGAAGTACCAACTCGAGGACAGTTAGGGGTACTAATAGAAGTTGTGATGACAGGATGGCTAGAAACTTCTCAGAGCAGGTCTTAGTTGATCATTGGGCACATCGTTTGGAGAACCGGATCCCGGAACCAAATGAGGGAATCATGGAACACCTAGTCCAAATGGAAGAAATCCTCGACGACGTACCCCTGAGTTATCGACTCTGGCCTAATCTAGTCCAACTCTAGATAGACATGATGGTCGGTGTCTTGGAATGCAACCTGTAGGACTTCGCAGATTGGGTTCGGCAGGGCGAGTAGTTTCCCGAATTCCGTCTTTATTGCGCACGGATTCGTGAGCTACTGGTAGAGCTATATGAGCCGGTGCTAGCGGATGAGCCCGACGAAGAAATAGGGGACCCACTCGAGGACGAAGAGGAAGAAGGAATGGAGAACTCGATCGAGGTAGGAGAAGCATGAGAGATGGGAGATCCGATTGAAACAGAAGAAGAAGACAACATACCTATATTCTGGGCCGAAGATAACCCTCTCGAGTTTGAGGACACGAACTCCGAGGACGAGGAAGAGATTGAAAAAGTGATGGACGATCCCGAGGCACCACCGTATGAGTCCAAAGACGAGAAGAACGTCTGGATATGGAGGTCATCGGGATCAAAGTAGATCTAACTAGAAATGTTCTAACTATCTACGTGACTCATGTAGTGTGTTGTCTATGATCTATGTGACTTATGTAGTGTGTACCTATGACATTTTGCAGTCGAATGTATAATGTATGTAGAATTAATTGAGGATTTACCTTATCGAATGGTAAGACCCTGATATCTAATCCAGAATGCTACTTTCTTTCATATGGTGAACACTCAAATGAGGTTAACAGTAGGACCTAGGACACCCAACCAACAAGCTAGGAATACAGAAGGAAACACAAGTGACACCCGGAAGGTGACTTTAGCCAGGAGACTGGGAGCAGTCGACTGGATCAAATGGAGCGAATACTGGGGAGCATGGTGGGATTTATGCAAGAAACTCACTCCCGGGACGACCATACACTTAACATGCTCGACCTCTACCGTCGACAGAAGCCTCCCGTCTTTCAAGGGAAACTTGGCGTAGACCCCAGCGAAGGGGAATTCTGAATCGAACAAATAGAAAAGCTGCTAGACCACCTACATTATGGAGAAGAAGAGAAAGTCAACTGTGCCACCTTTATGTTGCAAGATAAGGCAGACAGATGGTGGAAAGAAGTCAAAAGGGCAATAACACCTCGAGCTAGGGCACCCTACATTACTTGGGAGCAATTCAAGGAACTCTTCAATGAGAAGTACTTTCCCCTAAATCTAAGAATGAAAAAAGAAAGAGAATTTATGGAGTTAAAGCAAACCGGGGACATGACTGTCACCCAGTACGAGGATGTTTTTAACCGATTGATCAGGTACAAGCCCATTTATGAAGTGGATGAAAGGATCAAAGCTCAGAAGTTTTTTGGGGGGCTGAATCTGAGGCTTCAGAGGGCCTTGAGCAATATAAGTACTCAGTCTTATACAGAAGTGGTATTGCAAGCCTTTACCACTGAGGCTAACCTATGTCGGATCGAAGCTATCCAAGTAGAAACTTAGCAAGTGAATGGTCATAAAGCAGGCAAGAAGCTGGATCTCCAGAGGCCAAAATTCAAGCCTAGTACTCCGTGCAAAAGATGCTAGAAGCAACACCCTGGAAAGCTGTGTCGTCTTGGAACGAAGGGTTGCTACAACTACGGAGAAGAGGGACATCTCAACCAGAACTGCCCTAAGAGAGGAATCACTTGTTTCAACTGCCAGTAGACATGTCATTTTGCATGGGACAGTCCCAAGCCGCAGCTGATAAGTCAACCTCAGGGGACATCAGGAAATGCTAGAGTGCAGCAGGAAAAGGTGTTTCATTTGACACGACAAGATACGGCAGAAGACCCAGCCGTAATTGAAGGTACCATGTTATTATCTGGTATTCCTATGCATGTCTTGATAGATTCAAGCGCAAGTCATTCATTCATTTCACATGCATTTGCTGAAATATTAGGAGAAAAATAAAAAAACTTGAACTGTCATATGATTGTGGCAACCCCAATGGGGAAGTCTCTAGAAACCTTATCAGGTTATACAAATAGAAAATTTCAGATAGGAGAAGTTGAGTTCCTGGTGGATTTGATCCTTCTGGAATTTCAAGATTTTGACGTGATTCTAGGAATGGACTTCCTAATCAAATACAACGCTACATTGGATTGTAAAGCTAAGACAGTCTGTCTCAAGAGCGGAGACTCGAACGTCAAGTTTCGAGGGAAAATGAGGGCAAGTGAACGGAAGTGGATCTCGGCTCTAAAGGCTGAGAAACTATTACGTCAAGGGGCACAGGGATACTTGACTTGTGTCCAAGGGAAAAGCGAGAAACCATTAAAAATCGAAGAAGTGTGAATCATCAGAGAGTTCAGGGATTTGTTTCCCGAAGAATTGCCTGGATTGCCACCCTAGAGAGAGATCGAGTTTTCGATAGAAATTGTGCCAAGGGCAGGTCCGGTTTCAATACCCCCGTATAAAATGGCCCCTGCAGAATTAAGAGAATTAAAAACCCAACTCCAAGAGTTATTGGACAAGGGGTTCATTAGACCAAGTATGTCGCCATGGGGTGCACCAGTACTCTTTGTTAAGAAAAATGATGGGAGTCTAAGGAAGTGTATAAACTATTGGTAGCTAAACAAGATAACTATCAAGAATAAGTACCCGCTCCCCAGAATAGAGGAGCTGTTTGACCAATTACAAGGAGCCAAGGTTTTCTCAAAAATCGACTTGATATCAAGGTACTATCAATTGAGGATCAAGGCAGAAGATGTGCCCAAGATAGCTTTTTGTTCTCGATATGGGCACTACGAATTTCTAGTGATGCCATTCGGGTTAACCAATACCCTAGCAGCTTTTATGGATACTATGAATCGAGTCTTCAAACTATTTTTGGACAAGTTTGTGATTGTATTTATAGACGACATACTAATATATTCTCCCTTGGAAGAAGAGCACGAGTCACATTTAAGGGTAATATTGCAAACGTTGCAAAAACATAAGTTGTATGCCAAATTCTCAAAATATGAATTTTGGTTATACCAAGTGGCATTTTTAGGTCATGTTATATTGGCCGAAGGAATATCGGTCAACCCAGCCAAAATAGCAGTTGTGAAGAATTGGAAGCAACCTCAGTCGGTTACCGAAGTTAAGAGTTTCTTGGGATTAGCTGGATATTATAGAAAGTTCGTGGAAGGATTTTTCAAGATTGCAACGCCCCTCACCAAGTTAACTCAGAAAGGGGTGAAGTTCGATTAGAGCGAGCGGTGCGAAGAAAGCTTTCAGACTCTTAAAGATAAGCTAATAACTGCTCCAGTACTAGCTATGCTAAATGGATCGGGAGTATTTATGGTATACACTAACGCCTCAAGAAATGATTTGGGGTGTGTGCTGATGTAGCACGGTGGGGTCATTACCTATGGGTCCCGACAGCTCAAGAACCATGAGAGGAACTACTCGACCCATGATTTGGAGTTGGCAGCAGTGGTGTTTGCCTTAAAGATTTGGAGACATTATTTATATGGCGAGAAGTTCGAAATTTTTACCAATCACAAGAGCCTACAATACATGTTCTCACAAAAAGAGTTAAACATGAGGCAATGGAGATGGATGGAGCTATTAAAGGATTACGACTGCACTATCTAATACCATCCAGGTAAAGCTAACGTTGTGGCTGATGCCCTAAGTAGGAAAGAAACCACTTGTGTGGCTGGGATGATGGTGGCAGAGTAGAAGCTAGTGGAAGTGTTTAGTCTGATAACAGTGGGAGTAGTTTCTCAAGGAAACTCTGCCTACACAACTAGTCTCACGCTGCAACCAGAATTAATGAATCAGATTCGATAAGCCTACTTAGAAGACTCTCGAATTAAAATGTGGGTTGACAAGCATGGGCGCGCAAAAAGACCAGAATTTGAGGTAAGAGAAAACATCATTCGGTTTCAAGAAAGAATATATGTACCTCGTGTCAGGGAATTACGGCAAGTAATTTTGAGAGAAGCCCATCGGTCCAGATACTCGATACACCCTGGTGCCACCAAGATGTACCAAGACTTGAAGGCTGTGTATTGGTGGCCAGGAATGAAGAAAAGCATGGCAAGGTACATTAGTCAATGTGACACGTGTCAAAGAATCAAGATTGAGCATCAGAAATTGGGTGGAAGTTTCCAGCCATTAGAAATCCCGGAATGGAAATGAGAACATATTACGACAGATTTCGTGACAGGATTGCCAAGAAGTCCCAAAGGAAACGATGCTATTTGGGTGATAGTTGACAGATTGTCTAAGTCTGCTCATTTTCTAGCTATGAAAGTAAGCCAACCGATCAGCAAGTTGGCACAGCAGTATCTGAACGAGATTGTCAAATTACATGGAGTGCCTGTAAGTATTGTATCAGACCGTGACCCAAGGTTCACTTCTAGGTTTTGGAGAAGTCTGCAAAAGGGTTTAGGTACTCAGCTTCGGCTAAGTACAGCCTATCACCCTAGACTGATGGTTAATCAGAAAGGACTACTCAAATCCTAGAAGATATGTTGCGAGCCTGTGCTATTGACTTTCCAGGTAGTTGGGAAGAGCACTTACCATTGGTAGAGTTCGCTTGCAATAACATCTACCACAACAGCATTGGAATGGGTCCATATGAAGCTTTGTACGGACGAAAATGTAGATCCCCAGTATACTGGACTAAGGTAGGAGAACGTCAAATCTTGAGACCCGAGATAGAGACGACAGAAAAAATAAAGATCATTCAAGAGAGAATCAAGGAAGCTCAGAATCGTCAAAAGTCCTACGCGGATACAAGAAGAAGGAATTTAGAGTTCCAAGTTGGTGATAAAGTGTACCTAAAGATATCTCCACTAAGAATGGTGACCCGAAGCAACAAGAAAAAGGGCAAGTTAAGCCCCAGGTATATAGGTCTGTATGATATAATGGAAAGAATTGGACCAATCGCTTATCGACTCGCTCTACCTCTGGCCCTATCGAACCTCCACAATGTATTTCATGTATCGTAATTACGTAAGCATGAGCCAGATCCTTCTCAAGTGATGCCAACTGAAGCTGTCGAGGTTCAATAAAATCTTTCGTACGTTGAGAAACTGGTCAAAATTTTGTATCGTAGGGATCAAGTCCTAAGAAACAAGACAATTCCCCTTGTGCAAGTTATGTGAAGAAATTCGGTGAGTGAGGAGATAACTTAGGAACGAGAAGAAGATATGACAATTAATTTTCCATACCTATTTGAAGACCCTATAGCCAGAATGAGTGAGGAATGATTAAATTTCGAGGACGAAATTTTTGTAAGGAAGGGAGAATGTAATACCCTTAGATATCGTAAATAATAAATCGAAATTTAGTGTTTTGAGACCCTAAAGAAATTATTAGAATTTCTAAATGTTTATCAATAAGGTAAGTATAAATTTATTTAGTCTAAATCATAGTATGAAATAATAAATAGTGTTTATATATGTAAAATATCATAATTTTGTATTGAAAATGGGATTTTGTGTTACTGTATGTATATTATATATAATCTCGTATGTAAGTATGTATGTATGTATATCATATATATATATGTATATATGTATGTATATATGTATATAAAAAAAACTAGAAAATATGGAAAAAATCAGAGCAGGCGCGCGCCATGCCCTAGCTGCGCCTGCAACAAGAAAAATCAAGGAGAAGGGGAGCATTTAATGAAGAATGGCCGTCGGGAATGGCTTCTAGGACGCGTGGCGTTCGTGATGGGACAAGACACGCCGAGTTTTGGCTATAAATAGCCACGAACGAGCAGCCCCATTCATCTGAAATTGTTTACTTCATAGATCAATCGATTGGGGAAGTGTTTGAGAGATTTGAGAGTGGGGTTTTGGTCCTAGCATCGTGGGCAAGCTTTCTGGCGAATTTGGTGGCCAACGGAACAGCGAAGAAGGAGATCCAAGCCTCGCTGGAAAATCGCAACTTCGCCGGAGCCGCGCCTTCAAACGCAAAATTAAGGTACTTCTTGTGCTTTTTTCTAAAATTTAAGGCCATAATCGGGTTCGGGAGGTCGAAATTAAGGGGGAGGGAAGCTTCTTTTGAAGCTTGGAGGCTCGGCATCATCGCCGGCGGCGAGAAGGCCGCCGGAGAAGATGAACCAGACGGGCACATGGCTGCACGTGCCTGCAAGTGGGAAGAAGGCGCGTGCCTTCCAAACGCCCGCAAGAAAAAAAATAAAGAAAAGAAAAAAAAAAGAAAAGGAAAGAAAGGAAAAGAAAATAAAATAAAATAGGAAAAAGTTTTGAAAAATTTTGAAATTTCTAATTCCAGAAAAAATTTAGAATATGGTTTATGTCTTATTTTGTGAAAAGTTCTCTGGAAAATGCTAAATTTATTATTTATTTAAGTAATTTTGCTATTATGGAAATAAGGAAAAAAATAGTAGTTTAATTTGAAAAATTCCAAGAAAATTCCAGAAGGCTAGAAATATTATTTAAGGAATATTAGTAAAGAGAAATTTAATTATATGAAAGTCTAGATAATTATTATGTAATTTTGAAGAAATAAGGCTTAGAAATAAAGAGAAATTGTAGAAATTATGAAAAAATAGTAAAGTAATATTCTGAAAATAAATTTAATGTTTTAGGAGTCTTTGGGGGCAAGAGGATTGAGAAATAACCCGCTCGACATGGTTTTCAAGGCCAACATGCTTTTCGAGGCAACTTAGAAGTAAGTGTACCGTTTCAAGTTTAGTACGGTTATAAATGTTTATCTTCGAGAATGCTTTCATCATATTGGCATACTCTGATATGTACTCATCACGTAGACTGCATACATGACATGATTATGAAATGCATAAATATACGTTGATATCATTGATCACTAGCATTGAGGCCGTAGGGAGTACAAACTGGCACCGCTGCTTTACTATGGGTGCACCCATATACCCCGGCTTCGAAAGAGGTAGCCACAAAAATGGTAGGTAGCATGAGGGGTGCAGTTGACACCTACGAGGAAAGACATTGCATACACACATGATATAACATTATGTACCCTTACTTAGATGGTTCATCATCTAACTTTGGTTTGCCCCTGGAACATTCGACGTTCCAGTCAGGATTTACAGTGATGATATAGAGGTTGAAGATGTGTAGTGACGCGAGACGTCAAGAAACGAGTAAATGTGTCATGTTATGTTGTAATATGAATAGTTCAAGAATTATGTATGTTTTAATTTATTTTCAGAAGCTTATGTATCAACTTTGTAATAAATGCCATGTTTAGTTATTTATGTAATGCCATGAGCAGGTTTGATTCAGCTTCCGATTTATAAGATTGTATTTACCTCTAGTGTATAAATTAAGCACTGGATAGGTCTTAGGGAATTTTGGGAATAATGTAATTTAGAAAAAAAAAAATAAGACCCAAATTTCCTAAGGCATAACACGCCCAGGGTAAGTGGGGTGTTACAAGAGGTCAGCATCCCAACTTATTTATCTTTTCCAGAGTCTTGTACGGTCTTTTCTGTCCATTTTGCATTTTCCTTAGTCTCACCAGGGGTTAGCTTTTGCTCACTTTTAGCATCTTCCGTCAACATGTCTAAAATAATTATCTAGGCTTTCGCTCTTTGTCTTTGATGGCAAGATCTATTTTTTTCTTTTGATGTGTTAGTTTGTCTCTATGTTTCTTGTATTGTTAATCGGGGCATGCCCTATCCTTTCATCAGTTAGGGTCAAGCATTGCGACCCTTTGACGGCTTTCGTGATAGTTAAAGGTTTGGAAAGTTTAAAAGATTGGCCACTCCTATTTTTTGAACTACTTAGTAAATGGGGGTTGACATCATAAAATGTCAACTTTCATGTCAAACGATGGCTTGAAATACAAGTATACTTTGCACTCTAAACTATTATTTAGGAGAGTAATCGGGTGTCTCAATCATAAAATGTTGACATTTATGCTGAAAGCCAAGTAATGCTTAAGAAGGTATTATGTGTGTGACCTATGTGCTCTCTATTCTATTTTTAGGGGAGTAACTAGGTGTTTTGACCATTAAATATTGGCATCCGCGTCGAAAGCATAATAATGCTTAGCTAGATGAAAATGTGACGGCCCTGTCTTCCTGAAAGCAATTGTGGCTATTTGGCGGCATCCTCTAGTAATTTTTTTTTTTATTTGTTGTGAAGAATGACTCTTTTCATTTTGGTGATGGGTTCATGGTGTTTTGTGGTTAAGTCTAATTAATTGTTTTTTTGTGACGATCTGGGTATGGCCTAGTTTTTGTTGTAATGCCCTTGTAGACTCTTCATGTTGGTAGTTTTTTTCTTATCTTGTGTTTTTGCTCGAAGCATGCGATAGCTTAGTTGTTGTATCATCTCTTTTTTGTTCAAGAAAAATCTCATTTATAGAAAAAAAGAAAATAAATAAAAAATCATACAAAAATTATTTAAGGTACGACATAGATCGTGATTGAATACATTCTATCTTTTTTGTGTGTGTGTTTTTCAATTTTTCCAAACAATTTGGAGAGTCACTGAAATGGCCGAACAACCTCGGGAATAGGCCGTTGGAACAATTAAAAGGAGTTTCAAAGGCTTGCTCAAGCAGCCACTTTGACCTTTCTTATTGTCCCTCTCTAGATTTTTATAATTTTAGAGATTTCACATACTTATTATACACTTTTTTATAAGTGAAGAACATATTTTCACAAAAGTTTTTGCTCTGAGTTTTTTTTTTTTAAAAAAAAGACTATTAAAAAGCTCCTGCATTGGCAATTAACCGGATTTTTGGGGTTTTAGGTCTTGGTTTTTCCACTTGTCAGGGCTTGACCAAAATTTATTCTTTCAAAATTTTTCGCATCTTTAATTAAGGAACTTTATTTTTTGCTAAGTATATTTGGGACCTTGATGATTGGTGACTAATTCAAGAAATTTCAAAGACTTAGCAAAATATAAAGTTCAAAGAATATTTGGGATAAAACTTAAAGTTTATAAAGTATACCCTTAATTTCTTTTTCAATTTCATTGTCGCGGGAGTTAAAAAAAGAGGAGGGGATGGGAGAGAGAGGGTATTTTGTAAATTTTTAACAATTTAAGGGTAATAAAATAATGGTAAGAGAAAATTGGGACAAAATTTGCATAGTAAAAGTAATTGTTATCAATTGATTAATTTCTCATATATATACTTTTTATTTGTAAGCTAAAGATTATGGATACTAAGTTTATTTTATCAACATTAGAGTAGCACTACAACAAAAAAACACTTATTGAGACATTTTTTTAGGACATTTTTTAAAAAGTGCCCTATATAATATTATTTTAATACACAATTTAAAAAAGTGCCTCAATAAAATAATTCTAATGAGACGCAGTGATGCAGTGCCCTGATAGAAAAATCTAATAAGACAATTTTTAAGTGCCTTAATAAAATAATTCTTATGAGACATTTTGATAAAGTGCCCTAACAGAAAATTTTAATTTTTGAAATGCCCTAATAAAATAATTTTAATGAGACACTTTCATAAAGTGCCCTATAATAGAAAAATCTAATAGAGTTGAATTTTTTAAGTGCCCCAATAAAATAATTATAATGAGACACTTTGATGAAATGCCCTAATAGAGTCGATTTACTATAAAATTAATTAATATGGGCGCATGTATTAGTGAGGAGGCTTGTAGACCAGGTGGTCACACATGTGCACAAGGAATAAGAGGTCCAAAGTTCGAGCCAATGGGGAAGCAAGCATGGTAGAGTTATTTTTCAGCCTGCCATGAGGCCATTTCATGGGGTGCCACGTGGTCACGCGCGAAGAGAAGGATTTGTCGGAAGAATCAAGCGAGAGAGAGAGCATCATGTGTCGCGGAGAGAGAGATCATGCGGAAAGGAAAGGTCTTGCGACCTCAAGACAATTAGAACCACATTTGTTTTTAAGGCATTTTTAAATGTCATTACATGTTTAAATTTACAGTTATTTTCGAGATATTTTTAAATATCACTACATGTAAAACTAAGAGGGATATCTTGATAGATTTATACAGCATTTATAAGTGTCTCAATAAGTTTTGGGAGCACAATTACACGTGACACTTTTATTAGTGCTCTAATAGCTAAAATGCCCTAATAAATTACATGTTGGGGTGTTTTTAAAGGCCTCTTAATCTCAAAATTGTTGTAGTGTAGATATATAAAGTACATATTATTATGATTATAATGTTAATATCAAAATTTGTATATTGTGTATATTTCTTATGATTTTTATTTTTAATTAAAATAAAAATAAATGAAAAAATTAGAAAACAAATTTGAAAGAATACTACATTAATCTAATGTTTGATAACCATTCCGAGTATTCTAAAATCGATTAGGATTTAAATTTTTATAGATAAATCTTATTTATTGCATGATTTTTGGAGAGATTTTCAAAGACATCTGTTTTGTGCTTTTGGTTCTGTGAATGTCTCGCGAGAGACTTTTCTGGAAGACCTTTTAACCTTCATAGAGCTCCTTTGGTAGGAGTATGTTGAGATGCTCCCAAAGACCCCTTTGCCAAGAGAGTCTCTTGGAGTTTTTTGTGCAAGACTTTATTCTTATGTTTTTGGGCTTGTCATATGTGGGCATTCATGATTCAGTTAATATATATTCATTAGGTCCTTTTGCACCAAATCTTTTTTCATTAGTCTCCCTCTAAGTTTTTCTCAACATTGCTTTGGGTCTCCTATTAAATTTATTTGACTAGATCTTAGTCCACAAACACATAAGAATAATTATAATTTTCACAAGAAAAAGACACAAGCTATCTCATTTAAGTGGTCACAAAATTAAGATGTGAATTTTATTATTGAAACACCATGAATATATATAGTGAGAAACCACACACATGTACAAATAGAATCTTTTAGAGAAAACAACATTTTTGTTTCATATCCACTTCTACATTTACAAGAATTAAAGTAGGAGAAAATGTTATTTATATGTGACATTTTCATGTTTTGGCACTCACATAATTATAAGTATTTCTTTAAGGTATTGACAACACTTCTTTATAAATTACCAACCATTTTTCAAAAAAAATATAAGCATTTTTGTAGTACGTAAAAAGTATATAATAATAAAAAAATAGAAAAATTCTTAAAACTCTATAATTTTATAAATATACTTATAACACTTCTTTATAGTTAACAGTCTTACCAAAAGGTAATGTTAATTAACTGAAAAAATAGTTATAATTTTAAAAATATCAAATATATTATTAACAAACTGTTTTTTTCAACAAAACTAAAAGATAAATGTTCAATATAAATAATTTTTGCTAATTCTTTCCTATTTTTTTCATCGGTACAAATAAAAAATAGAAAAAATATTTCTAATTATCTTTAAAATCTTACGATTTTACGTTTTGAGTTTACGATTCGATTTTATGAACTCTCTTTCGATCTCATTTAAAATCTCAATTTTAACAACCTTTGTAACGCCCCGCTTTCCCGGGCGCGTTATAATTTGGGACAATTCCAAGACAATAGATTTTTTTTCTTTAAACATTAAAGCTAAACCACGTCATTCCTCGAATCCATCCCAGAATTCCCATACATTAATCTCGAAAGATAATCATTATACTCATCAAATGCGGAAACAAAGATCGAAACCTGATATTTTAACATTAATCATAAATTCTTACATCTTCAACATTCCTCAAAACTTTCAGAATCTAAAGTAACAGAACTTAAATACAGGGCTACATAACATACATTTCATTCTTCATACACCCTGCTAAATGCCATTTTATGCCTCATTTATCCTCGAATCTGCTACAATCTCCACCTAGAACGTTTGAATATTCCAGGGGCAAAAACTCAAATTAGATGATGAACCATCTAAGTAAGGGTACATAATGTTATATCATGTGTATATGCAATGTCTTTCCTCGTAGGTGTCAACTACACCCTTCATGTTACCTACCATTTTTGCGGTCACCTTTTTTGAAGTCGGGGTGTATGGGTGCACCCTTGATAAAGTAGTGGTGCCAGTTCGTACTCCCTATGGCCTCAAATGCGTGTGATCAATGATATCAACGTGTATTTATGCATTTCATAATCATGCCATGGATGCAGCCTACGTGATGGGTACATATCAAAATATGTCAATATGATGAAAACATTTTCGAGGAACATAAATCACTTACAAACCAAGCATTTTCCATAAAACCAAATCCAGTGGGAAAGTACCATTTACCTTCTCAAGCTTATCAGGCTATCTCGATATCTGCACCTGTCTCGAAATTCATGCATCACCTCGATTTGCGTGTCAACCTCAAAATTTGCACAGATCACTTCAACTTAAGCCTCAAAGTATCCTAATCACCATAATTATTTAAATAAACATTAAAACCTATTTTTCATAATTTCTGGCATTTTCTTTAATTTTCTTTCTATTTCTTCCTAATTTTCCTCAATAAATCCAAACTAAATATTCTTAAAATATTTTCTCAAATATTCCTCTACGAAAATTCATAAAATAATATTCTTGAATTTCTAAAATTTTTTAGGAAATTTTACTCACCTTAATTTAGCATCTCTGGCTTTCTCGGTATGCGTGTCTTATCCTCGAAATGCGTGCTCGAACCGTTTTTCTTGCCAAAATCTCTGAAAACTTACTGAATCCCCAAATCCTATTTTTCAGGATTTTTCTTTTTCTCTATTTTCTTTCCTTTTCTTTCTTTCTTTTTTCTTTCTTTTTCTTTTCTTTCTTCTTTTTCTTTTTCTTTTCTTCTTCTTCTTCTTCCCTTCTACTCTTTCTTCTTCCTCTGCACCGCGCCTGCAACTTCCGCACGACCAGTCACAGCCGCCACCGCGAGCTTCCGCTCGGCCCTCCGCCGGCCGCCTCGGCCTCGCCGGACCCCGGCGCCTTGCATGCACCGTCGTAAGCTGCTGCTTGCGGCCTTTGTTGGTTGCGGCGGGTTACAGCCATGGCTACACGCCTAGCTTCTCCAGCCGCCCCTCCCGGCCTCCACCGAGCTCTCCCCTCGCTGACTTACCGTACGGCTATCACTGGCCTCCCGCTCGTGCCGCCCACTCCTGCTGATGATGCTTGTTGTGCGTCGGCCATGGCTGCGCACAGTAGCTCGCGTCCACCCACCCATGGCTAGGCCAGCCACCTCCGTTGTAGCTGCTCCGTTGCGAGCTTCCAGCTCTCTCTTGATCTCCCTCATTCTCCTTCTCTTTCTCGGCCAAACCCGAGCCCCTGCCCATTCACTCTCATTTTTCCCCTCTATTTATAGGCATCCTGCCCCTCTCCTCGCTGCCTTGCCCATACCTCTTGCGTGGGAAATCTTCCATAAATCTTGCAGGACATGGTTTGCAGAAGGATGGCTGCCAAATCTTTCCAATTGCAGCCAAAATCTCGGCCACAACAGCTAGCCCTGCACACATGCGCTCATGCATATATATATATAAATATGTATATATAAATTATATATTACACTTTAATTTAAGAAAATTACACATTAAATCCTAAATTCCATCCCTATTACACTTGTGCAATTCCCTAATTGCAACTACGGCCTAAATCTCAAATTAATTTGTATTATAATACCGAAAATCCATAATTAATAACTTAAATTTTACTCGAAATAGACGATTTTGCCTTTGCGTCCTCTCGGAACATTTGTTTCATCCTGAAACTACTGAAGGGTTGCTCGTTACGCAAAACCGAAGCCCCCCTAGGGTTTCGTTGATTTTTCGAGAGTCTCCTATAACGATTCGATTTTGCAGCCTAAATAACAGTTGTATTTTAGCTGTACCAAAACCTGTTCCCGATCCGATTTCTTTCGATACCATAAATCCTAACTCGGAACACATATAGAGACCATATCGTTTTCCTTAGACAATTTCACTCCGAGGCATTCCCTGCAATTGATTTGGTACCTGAAATTGCTATAAAAATCAATTTTTCGATATTCTAAACTTATTAAAATTTCGTGGCAACCTTATCTAAACATAAGGTATTACAACCTTATTTGATTAATATTCTTTATTAAATCTTATACATTTACATTAATATAGTAGACAATATAATATATCAACATATGAGTATCATAAAAATATCAAATTTGAGTATAAAAATAATATGTTTGTTGTATTTAATGGATCATTTGGATTATTTAGTTATGCATTGGCTTGTGAAAGCTTTTAAATGACTTTGGGGAGATTTTTAAAGGCATTGGCGCACGAGCACACACACACAAAAATCTACCGGCAATGAAAACAAATAATAAATTTTGTTTTTCATGAAACAAGACCAAATATTTTATTGGAAAATCTTTATAAGAGATTCCAAAATTGTTGATAATGAAAAGATAGAGATACTGATATTAAAGAAAATATTTTTCTAAGTATAAACAAGATGTGAATCAACGCAATTAGAATATAAGGTAAGATAAAGATTGTAATTGAATATAAGAAATCAAGATGTTTGGTTTAAATTGAGAATTTTCTTTATTTTATATTTAAAAACATTTCTTTTCTTTTTTTTCTTTATTTAACAAAAAATAAGGGGATTGGAAAACAGACTAAACAAACAAACAAAGGCTAAATTTGCATTACAATTGATAAGTGAGGGCTGTAAAAGCAAATAAAGCACAATTTTGGGCAAGACTGAAATAACAACAAAATAACCCCAACCAAACTAAACTAAACTAAACGCCATGGGAACCTATATATACAAGAGGTAGGGAGAGAGAGAGAGAGAGAGAGAGAGAAAGAGATTGAGATTGGATAGGGATTAGCTTTGGGGTTTTGAATTCGAATCTGGATTTTGATTACGTTTCGGATTTGGATATGGATTTCGAAGCTATATAGAGACAAAGGAGGGAGGGCTGCGTCGATCAGTGTTTGTTTTGCTGTCATTCTGAACGGATCAATCGGTAAAGATTCAAGAATCGAGCGACCGGCGACCATTTTCGAAGGAAGGCCTTTAATCTCGACTTCAGGTTTGCATATCTCCCATCTGCGACCGATCTTTCTTTATCAGCATTGATGGTTGAGGGTTTTCTTTTACCGCAATCGTCAAGATGGCTATGGACTGATAGTTTAGGGTTTTCTCGTACCGCAATCCATGAAGAAGCCGTCAAGAAGGCTACGGCGACCGTAGTCGGTTCCGTGTTCTTGAGTTGTCCGTATTCGCCCTTTGGGGTTTGGAAATTTTGGAATTTTGTATTCAGGGCATGGAAATCCCAGGTTCGTTCACTGTCTTCGGCTTGCAATCGAGAAATCCGAAGGCTCAGTGGTGTTATGGGGAATAGGAGATCCAGAGATTTTGGTCTTGATCGGATTCTTGGATTTGGAATTTGGACGGTTTTCTTGATGAAAGACGGACGCTGTTGGTTACAGACTACAGAGCGATTGTTCACGTCATTAATTAATTAAATATCTCTCTGTGCATATAACATGGCTACCGCAGCGGCAAGAGTTTCAGAGAGGAGGCAGGGGTCAGGTTTTCATCGGCGGCAATCTAGAGGAGGAGGAGCGAACGTTATTTGTGCCTTTTGGCTTGAGGGGAGGTGCAGTCGATACCCGTGTAAGTTCTTGCACGCAGAATCAGGATCAGCGGCCTCACCGCGACCTAAACAATTCCAAGCCCACAAGTCAAGAACCTGGAAGAGGACTCCCGACAACAGCAGTACTGTCAAGAATTCATCCGTGTTGTCTGGTGGAGTAAACATATTGATGGTACTGAAAGAGTTGAAGACGAAGTTTGCCGACACTGGCTTTCTGGAAAGTGCGTGCGTGGCGAGGACTGCAAATACTTGCACTCGTGTTCCTGTGGCAATGGGTTTTCAATGTTCACGAAGCTAGAAGGGCACAGCAAGGTGATTGTTTGAAATTGAACAGTTGTTCCTGGATTTTCTTTTACTTGCAGTATGTGAATAACATTAATTTTGGGCGCAATATATAGGCTGTTAAAGGGATTGCACTTCCTTCTGTCTCCTACACACTTTACACGGGTTGTAAGGACAAAACCGTACGAGTACGGGACTGCAATACTGGTCAGGTCAGTATAATTACCTCCATTTGCACTGGCCTCTTCTTATTGATAAATCTTGCTTTCCCTGCAATATATAAATTGACATGTCTTATCATTTCTATGCATGCAAAATGCACAGTGCGTTCAAGTGGTTGATCTTCCGGGTGAAGTTGGGTCGCTGATCAGTGAGGGTCCATGGGTATTTGTGGGCATGGAAGAAGATGCTGTTAAGGTACTTTACATTTTGGCCTGAATGCACTATTGTAAATTTTATTTCCTAATATGGTGGTCCAAATTTGTTAATTTTTTTGTGGGTGTTGCAGGTGTGGAACACACAGACGGGCAATGAACTGACGCTTCTCGGACCAGTTGGACTAGTTCGTGCTTTAGCCACCACGGATGATATGCTTTTTCGCTGCGACACAGGTATATACTTCATGGATTTGTCAGTTATTTCGGATATGTAGTTTCGCAGGTCTCCATTGAGTACTCATTAGAAAAAATATAAGGAGCCCACTATGATTGGTTTTTGATGCATATGTATGCTTCCATATTGTTGATAAACATATGTTCTCTTTTGAAAATTGAGTCTCTTTATGTGGTCTTTTCTTGAGGGTATCTCCATGTAGCTAACGGTGTTTTGTCTTTTTCCTTCTATCTTTTCTACTTCTTTTTCTCTTTTAAAAAATTAAGATGCATGCTTGAAGTTAGCCTTAGATTTGCCGGGCAATCTTCTCACTAATCTTCTTTTTCCTTCTGTTGTAATATCATAATTTGTATGTTCCGAAGTTTTTTTTTTTTTTTTTCTGTTTTTTCCTTTTTACCATAGGGTGGCACCATATTGGCCTGAAAATTTAGGTCCGAAAATGAACCCCTTGAATTAATCACGTCACTGTAGTCATGCCGTTATTTGTTTTGCTATTGGAGCAAACAAGATCTACTCCGGTTCAATGGACAACACAATAAGAGTAAGTTGATTGGCGTTCTATTCTTCAATTGATCTGTTTTGGCCTATCATTTAGGTTTTGGCTTCCATGGGTTTTAGGTGTGGGACCTGAATACCTTGCTGTGTGTCCAAACACCACAAGGACATGCAGGTGTCGTTATGTGTGTTCTTTGCTGGGACAAGTATTTGTTGTCCTGTTCTTTGGATAGAAGCATAAAGGTTGGGGTTCCACCGAAGCTGGGGACATAGAGATGATCTACACGCATGAAGAAGAACATGTAATGACTATTGTGAATGAATTTTTTGCACTAGCTAGCTACATCCATCCCCTGTATTGCATTTTTCTGCATGCACTTAACATGTGGATATTTGTTCTTTTTTGCTTCTTTTCTCTCGCTTATCTTTTATGTTCTCTATTAGTTCGAAGCATTTTAGCTCTTCCAAACATAGTGGCCGCCAAAAACTCACACTTGAACTGAGTCGTGGGCATTTTCTTTTGTTCAAGAAGCACTTTGGTGTCATCATCCAAACATAGTGGCCAAAAGCTCGCAGTTGAACTAAATAAGATTGTAAAATTCCAATCTGTCTTATGTTTCAGGGCGTTCTTGGCCTCTGCGGGCTTAATGATGCTGAGGCCAAACCTATTCTGCTCTGCTCATGCCACGACAACTATGTCCGGTTGTATGACTTGCCAACGTAAGTATGAAACAGATGATACACACGTCTCCAAATGTCTCCTCTCTTTTTTTTTCTTACAGCACAAACAATTAACCAACCAAGTGATTTGATTTTATGAAAATGAAATGGGTTTTAGGTTCGCTGAAAGGGGCAAGCTGTTTGCAAAACGAGAAGTGCGGGCAATTCAGATTGGCGCAGCAGGCACAGGCCTCTTCTTCACCGGGGATGCAACGGGCCAAATAACAGTATGGAAATTCGATGCAGAGTTGAAGAAGCAGACATCGTCCTCATCATCATGAGCCAGCCATTCTTATGTTTAAGAAAGTGTAATTAATGTATTTTGATTGTTTCATTCGTTGATTCACCCTCCCGAGGTGTCTAAATATGCTCTTCTGCTGGAGGGGAATTAGTTTGTTGAATGAATGAAGTTGAGTCTGTACGAAAGTTTATTTGTTGAATGCAATAAAATGGATACGTTGTTGGTATCAAGGCATTCTTGTGTGCAATTGAAACTTTTAGTGTGCATGGAGAGTGTAAGAAGCTTGTGAAATGACTCAAATGCCCTTGAGGGCTGTTAGCGATCTGTGAGGGGTACAAGTTATAGTTTCCGGTATTGCTGAAATGTCCGAACTATTTCAGGAAGAGGCCATTGGATTTGCTTAAAAAAAGTTTCAAAAGCTTAGCCCGCAGCCACTTTGACCTCACTTATTGCTTCTTTCTAGGGTTTTTTTTTTTTTTTAATTTTTCTTCGAGTATTTTTTTCTTTTCTCTTTTTGAAAAAGAGAACTCTTGAGAAGCCCTTGATTCGACAATAAACTAGAATATTTAGGTTTTAGATCTTGATTTTTCTACCAATCGGGGCTTCACAAAAAATTTCTTCTTTTGAAAGTTTTCTCATCCTTAATTTAAGAAGTCGGGATATGTTTTTTTTTCTATTTTTCAGAAATGACTTAGACCCTAAAAGAGCCTATTTTAGTTTATTTACTTCGAAAACTCAATTTGAGACAATACCCTTAAATTGGAAAATCACGTTCTCAACCAAAACCCAAGATCTTTTTAATAGATTATCGATATGCAATTTGTTCGAGACATATAATTCTTATGCCAAATTAAGCTTATTAACTAATGACCGCATACTTCTATGTTTGTTTACGGCAAGCCTTCAAGCTTCATTTGAATCAAATTATACTAATTTGTCCTCGACTTCATGATCACTTCATTGAAGATACATAAATAAGAATACCGTAATGCTATTTGTACACAGTATTTTGACATCATATTTTATATTCATAATATGATAAGTATTTTTTCAAGTAATTAACAACATTTTTTCTTGAGGCTATCAATTACATTTCAAAGATTATAAACACTTTAAAAAGTAAAAGTGTTTCTAATTTTTGAAAACATTACTACCCATTAAATATGACTTTTACTAACTAAATCTGAAGTGGAATCGAAAGCGCCGATCAAAATTGACAAAGACAAATTGATCACCAGATAAACCACAAATAGTCAACGAATCAATTAGCATATCAAAAAAGATGTTAATTAAAGATAGTTATGAATTAGCTATCATTTGTCAAAAAATGAGAATAGATAAAATTTTGATGATACTTAATAATTAGCTAGCATTGCGGCCCTTTTGACAACTTCCATGATAATTAAAGGTATAGAAAGTTTAAAAGATTGGCCACTCCTATGTTTTGATGATACTTAATAATTGAGAGTTGACATCATAAATTGTCAACTTTCACGTCAAACGATGGCTTGAAATACTAATATACTTTGTATTCTAAGCTATTATTTAGGAGAGTAACAAGGTGTTTCTATCATAAAATGTTGAACCAAAAAGTCTAGTAATGCTTATAGAGGTATTATGTGTGTGACTAGGTGTTTTCATTATTAAATGTTGACATTCGCATCAAAGGCCTAATAACACTTAGGGAGATGAATATGTGACGGCATTTGTCATCTTGAAAGCAATTGTGGCTATTTGGAGGCCTTCTCTAGCAATTTTTTTTTTTTTTTTTTTGGTATTTGTGGTGAGGAATGACTCTTTTCGTTTTGGTTGTTAGGTTCACAGTATTTTGTGGTTAAGCCTGTTTGTTTCTTTGTGAGGATCTAGGTATGGCCTAGTTTCTATTGTAGTGCCCTTCTGGCTCTTCATGTTGGTAGTTTTTTTTTTTTCTTATCTTATCTTGTTAGTCAAGGCATGCCCTATTATGGTTGTTGTATTCTTTTTTTCCTGTTCAATAAAAATCTCATTTATAGAAAACGAAAAATAAAAAATCATACAAAGTACGATAGAGATAGTGTTTGAATACTTTTTTTTTTTTTGGGTGTTTTTTCTATTTTTCCAAACAATTTGGAGCATCGCTGAAATGACCGAACTACCCCTGGAAGAGGCCGTTGGAGCAATTAGAAAGAGTTTCGAAGGCTTGCTCAAATAGCCATTTTGACCTCTCTTATTGTCCCTTCTAGATTTTTATAATTTTTGAAATTTTACACACTTATTATACACTTTTTTATAAGAAAAGAACATATTTTCACAAAAAAATTTCTCAAAGTTTTTTTATTTTTTCTCGAAAGAAAACTCTTAAAAAACTCCTGCATTGGCTATAAACCAGATTTTTTGGGTTTTAAGTCTTAGTTTTTCTATCTGTCAGTGCTTAACCAAAATGTCTTCCTTAAAAAATTTTCACCCCTCTAAAAATTTCTGAACTTGATGTATCGTGACTAATTCGAGAAATTACAAAGACTTAGCAAAATATAAAGTTTAAAGACTATTTGGGATATGAACTTAAAATTTATAAAGTATAACGTCAATTTCTTTTTCAATTTTATTGTTGTGGGAGTTAAAAAAAAAAAAAGAGCAAGGAAAAAGGGGAGAGAGGGTATTTTGTAAATTTTTAACAATTTAAGGGTGATAAAATAATGATACAAAAAAATTAGAACAAAATTTGCATGGTAAAAGTAATTGTTATAAAATGACTAAATTCTCATATATATATGCTTTTTATTTGTAAGCTAAAGATTAGGGATGCTAAGTTTATTTTATCTGATATCACAGTAGATATATAAAGTACATATTTTTATGATTATAATGTTAGTATCAAAATTTGTATATTGTGTATATTTCTTATGATATTTATTTTTATTTTTAATTGAACATGTTTAGATTTAATTTTTAATCAAAATAAAAATAAATGCAAAAATAAGAAAACAAATTCGAAAGAATACTACATTAATCTAATTTTTGATAAATATTCTGGGTATTCTGAGACTGATTAGGATTTAGACTTCTATGGATAAACCTTATTCTTTGCATGATTCTTGGATAGATTTTTGGAGATGTCTGTTTATGCTTCTGGTTCTAGGACTACCTCGCAAAAGACTCTTCTAGAAGACCTTTTAACTCTCCTAGAGCTCCTTTGATAGGAGTCTATTGAGACTCTACCAAAGTTTTTTGTGCGAAACTTTATTTTTATGCTTTTGGGCTTTTTGTTCGTAGGCCTTCATTATTGGGTTAGTATGCATTCATTAGGTTCTTTTCCTCCAAATCTTTTTCCATTAGAGTCTCCCTCTGAGTTTTCTCAAGATTTCGCTTTGGTTCTCCTATTGAATTTATTTGATTAGATCTTAGTCCACAAACACATAAGAATAATTATAATTTTCGTAAAAAAAAAAAAAAAAAGACACAAGCTACCATATTTAGGTGGTCACAAAATTAGGATGGGAATTTCATGGTTGAGACACCATGAATATATATAGCCAGAAGAAGGCTAGTGAGTCGTGCACCTCCCCATCCCCCCCATGATCCTTGGAGCTTGGAATATTAGGGGTTTAAATCACCCTACAAAGCAATGGGAGGCCCGCTCCTTGATTTTTCAACATCATCTTAGGTTTTGTGCTCTTCTTGAGATCCGCGTCCAGCTTAGCCGCTCTCAAGACATCGCCTGTAATATTATGCCTCGTTGGTCTTGGCTTATGAACTATGAGTTTAGTCCCCAGGGGCGATTTGGATTGGGTTTGATCCTAGTGTTTTCTCTATGTCAGTTCTTGGAGGCTCGGATCAATTTCTTCATCTTTTATGTATTAGACGTGCGGATCGTAAAGAGTTTGTTGTTTCTTGTATCTATGCCAGTTATGATAAGCCTGACCAGTCCCGGTTATGGCATCACCTTCTTTCCTTGATTCCTAGCATTAATTTCTCCCCGTGGCTTCTTATGGGGGATTTTAATGTTTGTAAGCATCAGTATGAATCCGAGGTGGTAATTTGGATCGTTCTCTAGGTATGGCTCATTTTGTTGACTTCCTCAACCGAGCGTCCCTTCAAGATCTTTCCTTTAGTGGCCTTATTCAGACGTGGAATAACAGAGGTTTAGGCTCTAATTGTATCTTTCACAAGTTGGATCGTGTTCTTGTTAATGATGGGTGGCTGGCGCAGTTTGGTGATAGCTCAACTTCCCTCCTTCTACCAGGTATCTCGGACCACAGCCCTACGACGATCTTCTTGCAGAATGATTAGGGCAGGAGAGGTGGGCCTTTTCGCTTCAATAATCATCTGGTTGCGCACCTTTCCTTTGCTCAAACACTTCAATCTTGTTGGGCCTTAAGGATGGATGACTGGACCATGTATCGCTTTATTAAAAAGCTCAAGGCTGTCAAGCATGGTCTCAAGTTCCTCAACACCAAGCAAGGTCATGTGACTTCATGTGTTTTAGGCCTTAGAGACCAGCTTCAGGAGATCCAGGGGCTTATTTATTCCTCCCCCTCCGACGCCTCCCTTTGAGCCCTTGAGTGTGACCTTGCTCGATCTTATTCGGCTGCTTTGTCCCAAGAAAGTGAATTCTTTCGTCTTTGTGCCCGTATTCGTTAGAGTGGGAAGGGGATCGATGTTCCCATTTCTTTTTCCAACATATGCTTTCTAATAGTAATTTTCAACATATTCATAGTTTGATCAGGTCTGATGGTTCCCCCACGTCCTCGGAATTTGAGGTTCCTCAAGTCCTCCTATCCCATTTCTGTGATCTTCTCGGGCCCCATTCTAGAGGGACTGCTTTCAGCCATGGGTCGCTTGTCATGTATGTTGATACGGCCATCTCCCCTGATGCTCGGCCAGATCTACTGAGAGATGTCTTGGATAAGAAGATTCGATCGACTCTGTTCTCAATGGGGGATGATAAAGCCCCTGGTCCTGACGGTTTCACTGTCAAGTTTTTTTGTCATGTTTGGGATATTATTGGGGCAGATTTTATAGCTGTTGTTTCTAGCTTTTTCCAGTCAGGTAAATTACTGGGTGAGATCAATGCTATTATCATCATCCTAGTGCCTAAGGTCCCCCACCCGGAGTCGTCTAGCTAGTTCCATCCTATTTCTTGTTGTAACGTTGCCTATAAGGTCATCTCCAAGATTCTTTCCATTCGGATTAAGCCTCTGTTACCCCAGTTGGTCGATGTCTCCCAGACCGCCTTTGTGCCTAATAGGTCTATAGGTGACAATATCCTAATGGCACAGGAGTTGCTGCATCAATACCACATCCCGAAGGATCCTGCCAGATGTGCTCTTAAGGTTGATCTTAGTAAGGCTTATGATTCGGTGGATTGGGATTTCCTTCTTTGTGTTCTGCACCATATGAATTCCCCCCCCCCCCCCAGCTTTGTCTCTTGGACTAAGGCCTGTGTGTCTACGAGCTGTTTCTCAATTAAGGTTAATGGGATGCTCCATGATTTTTTCCCTGGTGATCGAGGCCTTAAGCAAGGGGATCCTCTTTCCCCTTATCTCTTTGTCCTGATCATGCAAGTTCTCCATGGTATTGTCTCCTATCACTCGCACGCAGATGATTTCCATTTCCATTGGAAGTGTGATAGGTAAGACATTGCCATGCTCATGTTTGATGATGACCTCATGCCTTTTCCCAATGGCGACTTGGCTTCAGTCCACATTCCAAAGTAATGCCTTGATCATTTTGCTGTGATGTCTGGGTTAGAGATGAATCCAACTAAAAGTGATTGCTTTGTTTGTTGTGCTGACCCTGATCTTTGTGCTTCTCTAGTGCAGGAATCGGGTTTTAGGCAGGGCTCTCTTCCTATTCGCTATCTTGGGATTCCCCTTATCTTGAAGCAGCTTACTTATAATGATTGTCATCCTATCTTGGACCGTGTTCGTTCCAAAGTTGCTTCTTGGAGGGGTCGCCTCCTTTCTTTTGCGAGCCACCTCCAGCTTGTCCAATCTGTCTTATCTACCGTTCATGTGTTTTGGGCGTCAATTTTTGTGCTCCCCAAGAAGGTTCTTAAGGAAATGAAGAAAGTCATTCGTGCTTTCTTATGGGATGGTCCGGACTTGTCTCCCTATAAAGCTAAGGTTGCTTGGTCTGATATTTGTTTCCCAAAAGATTAAGGAGGCCTTGGTTTGCACCCCCTTTATATCTAGAACTAAGCTCTTGTAGCCAAATTGATCTGGCGCCTCATGCATGCCTCTTCTGAATCCCTTTGGATTAGATGGATCCACTCGTACCGTATTAAGGACTTTTGTTTCTGGCTTCTTACGCCTCCTTACTCTTGTATGTGGTATTGGCATAGGATCCTTAACCTTAAGGGCGTTGTTCGTCCGCTTATTGGTTGGAAAATTAGCAATGGTCATTATGTTTTTCTCTGGCATGACCAATGGCATCCTTTCAATGTGCTGGCCGTTTACTTCTCTCGTTCCCCGCCTAGGAGGACGGGTATCTCTTCTATAGTTAAGGTCTCCTCCATTATCTCTCATGGAACCTGGTCGTGGCCCCTTGTGCAGTTCTCGAGAGAAGCTTAGCTGATTGTGGAGTCTTTGTCGAGTCCTCCTCGTAGTCTTGTCCCTGACCTCCCTTGGTGGATCCCTGCGCCTGACGGTTGTTTCTCAATCCGCTCTGTTATGAGTATGTTGAGATGCAAGAAACCTCGGGTACCTTGGTTTCATTTGTTCTGGCACTCCTCTGGGGTCCCATCTTATGCTTTTATTCTTTGGCTTGCCATTAAGGAGCACCTTTCTACTTTGGATCGATTAAACCTATATTTGGATTTTCCTAACAGGTGTTTCTTGTGTAGGGGCGCAATGGAGAGCCATAGCCACTTATTGTTTAGCTGTGTTTATTCTAAACAGGTTTTGCAGCATCTTAGACGTCATGTGAAGTTTGCTTGGCCCTGGAGGAGTTGGGAGCGGGGTGTTTGCTGGGCTACTCATCGGTTGCATGGTAAATCTCCGTGAGTGGTGGCTCATCGGCTTACTCTTCAGGTGGCAGTCCATTTTATTTGGCGTGAGTGTAACAACCGATGCTTTTGGGATAGTGAGCATCATTCCACCCAGCTTGCATTCCAAATCCGACAGGTGGTTTGGGTGAGGCTGGTCTTCATTTAGTTTTCTTGGTCCCTACAGAGCATTGCCCTGGTTCGTTTCTGGCGTTTCCCTCATACATGCGTCCGCTCATGTCCGAGTGCTTGATTTTTTCACTGAGAGGTCTCGTTGTAGGTCTTCAATTGCTTTGACGGTTCATATGTCTATGGTTCTTTTGTTTTCACTGTGTCTGCCTTTTGTGGCTTTTCTCTTGCCACGTATGTTTGTGGTGGTGTGTTTCGTCATTTTTCCTTTAGTTAGTCAGTGTTGTTGGTATGCTCTCTGCTTAGGGTATTCCTCTATTGTGCTCTTAGTCGCTATTTGATTAGTGATCAATTTTGTAAAACTTTTGTTATAATTTCACCCTTATTTTGATCTTAAAATAGTTTAAATTGAATATTATTATGTATTTTGTGATTTTGTGCATGTTTAAAATATTAATATAAAAATATATATAAAATATACAAAAAAATAAATATAATATATATAATAATATAATAATATAAAAATATGGAAAGCCCAGGCCCAAGCCCAACACAATGAGGGCCCAAGCCCAAGCTCAAGCCCAACACAATGAAGGCCCAAGCCCAAGCTCAAGCCCAACACAAGGAAGGCCCAAGCCCAAAAACATGAAAAGCCCAAGTCCCACAAATTGATGACATCATCGCTTACATCATGGGTTGGAATGACATCATCGCTTACATTATGGGTTGGAGTAACATCATTGCTTACATCATGGGTTGGAGTGACATCATTGCTTACATCATGGGTTGGAGTGACATCATCGCTTACATCATGAGTTGGAATTACATCATCGCTTACATCATTAATTAGATATTTTGTATTATTAAATTATATAATTGAATAGTTTCCATTACATTTTCTAGCCTATAAATAGAGCACTTAGGGTGCATTTGTAAGGATTGGATTTTCTGATAATAAAAGTATAGTTGTGATCTTTAGATTTCTCTCTTAAATTTTCAACTTTAGTTTCTATATAGTTTTGTTCTTAGAATTTCTCTCTTAAATCTTTAACCTTTGTTTCCATATAGTTGTATTATGTTATTCATATTGTCTTTTTATTATATACCGCCTATATGGTCGGTTAAAAAAATAGTCTTTCAATTATTGTCTTTTCATTATATATCGCCTATATGGTCGGTTAAAAAATAGTCTTTCAATTATTGTCTTTTCATTATATACCGCCTATATGGTCGGTTAAAAAATAGTCTTTCAATTATTGTCTTTTCATTATATACCGCCTATATGGTCGGTTAAAAAATAGTCTTTTAAATACTGTCTTTTAATTTTCGTCATTTAAATTCCTGCCAATTTGTTTTAAAATGAAGATGAGTAGCTAAATCCATTCTTGGGTTAAGGCAAGGACAGTGTCCAACGTCAATGATTCCCAAAGAAAGCTGCGCTTAAAATATGTAATATTAATCTGATTCAATCTAAGCAGTATGCGTATAGTGTATCTTTAAGTTTGGATTGGAGCATAAGCCTAACTTAGAATTTTCATGCCACGTATGGAGATTGCTAGATCTGGAAATGTTTTCATACCCAAGCCTAAATGATTAATCTATATCTATAAATTCTGTCTATGGAATATAGTTCAATTTATGGTAATTGCTTAACTTAGAATTTCCATGCCATGTATGGATATTGCTTAAACAAGAATTACCATTATCTTGAACTGAATTTACTAACAGAGCTGTAAAACTTAATTCAGATAAATATTGCTGATCTTTTCTATCAAATTGGGAATTAATTGGTTTTGACACTGAAATTATCTTGACCCAAGCTACTTAAATTCAGTATTAGTTTAGCTTTAATTATTGTCTTTAGATCATCTTAATTACCTCCTAAAATCAAATATCGTGTGATCTTCATTTTCATCCATAAATAATCTCCCTGTGAATCGACTCGGACTCACCGAAATATAAATTTAAAATTGTACTACACACACACTCGCACACTGGCGAGTATAATCGCCCTACACCTGCTTTAATAAGAGTATTGACGTTAGATGAATTTGGTTGTAGTTTTGATAAATAAATGTGCAGGGTAGTGTAGCAGTCACTATTGCACTAGGCTCTTTTGTTCTATAAAATTCTTATTTACAAAAAAAAAAGAAAAAAGAATATATATAGCCAGCATTAAAGTAAGAGAAAATGTTATTTGTACAACTACAAGCACTAAAGTAAGAGAAAGTGTTATTTGTACATGATGTTCTTATGTTTTGACAGGCACATAATTACAAGTATTTCTTTAAGGAATTGACGACACTTCTTTATAAATTATCAACTATTTTTCAAAAATTATAAGCATTTTTGTTGTACGTAAAAAGTGTATAATTATCAAAAAAAAAATATTAGAAAAAAAAACTTAAAACTCTATAATTTTAAAAATATATTTGTAACACTTCTTTATAGTTAATAGTTTCACGAAAAAATGTTGTTAATTAATTGAAAAAATACTTATAATTTTATAAATATTAAATATATTATTAACAAACTGTGTTTTCACCAAAACTAAAAGATAAATGTTCAATAAAAATTATTTTTGTTAACTCTTTCTTATTTTTTTCATCAGAATAAATAAAAGAGATCTTTAATTGTTTTTAAAAATTTACGATTTTACGATTTAATTTTATGAACTCTACTTCGATCCCACTTAAAATTTTAATTTTCACGACCTTCTTTTATTAACATTCTATATTGAATCTTATACATTTATATTAATATAGCACATAATATAATATATCAATGCATAAGTATCATAAAAAATATCAAATTTGCGTATAAAAATAATATTTTTGTTGTATTTAATGGATCTTTTGGATGATTTAGGTGTGCATTGGCTTGTGAAAGCTTTTAACGGACTACAATTGTATAAAAATATCAATTGTAACTTTGCATTACAATTGATAAGCGAGGGCTGAAAAAAGAAAATAAAGCACAATTTTGGTCAAAAAAGAAATAACAACAAAATACCCTCAACTAAACTAAATGCGACATGGGAACCTCTATATATACAAGAGGGAGGGAGAGAGACAAGGGCGGATCCATGCATGAGCGGACACAATTAATCCGAGACATAATCCTATGTCAAAGTAAGCTCATTAACTAATGACTGTATACTTCACTAATGACTGTATACTTCTATGTTTGTTTATGGGTAGCCTTCCAACATCATTTGGATCAGATTATACTAATTTGTTATTGGCTTCATGATCACTTCATTGAAGATATATAAATAAGAATATCGTAATGCTATTTGTATATAGTGTTTTGATTTTATATTTTATATTTATCACATTATAAGTATTTTTTCAAGTAATCAACAACATTTTTTTCTTGAATCTATCAATTACTTTTCAAAGGATATATAAACACTTTAAAAGGTAAAAGTGTTTTTAATTTTTGAAAACATTACTAGCCGATTAAATATGACTTTTAATTAACTAAATGTGAAGCGGAATAAAAAACACCGATCAAAATTGACAAAGATAAATTGATCACGAGATGAACCACAAATAGTCAACAAATAAACTGGCACATCATAGAAGATGTCAATTAAAGATAATTGTGAATTAGCTATCTTTTGTCAAAAAATGAGAACATATAAAATTTTTCTTTTTGAAACAAAACCAAAAAACTCGTTAGAGAATCTTTCTAGGAGATTCTAAAGCTACTGACAATGAAGAGATAATGATTAAGGTTGTCAATAATAAAAAGTTCCACAAGTTAGAGATGCGGATACTAAAGAAACTATTGTTACAAATATCAGGTTGTGAATCAATACGATCAGAATTGCTAAAATCAACTAATTTATTGAGAAAGATCTTATGATGTCCATGAACAAGTTGAACAAAGGATGTAAATTTGATTTTTATCTTTGATGAGATCGCGATTTTGGGAACATCTTTCCACTTTAGGCAAGATTAATCTATATCTTCCCATCCTCAATCGGCGTTATCTTTGTAAGAGGGCAGCGTAACGACAGTGTCACATTTTCTTTGGTTGTCCTTACTCCAAAAGGATTTTGATTTCTTTAGGAAACAAGCAAAATTCAACTTGCCTTGGTCACGATGGGACCAGGGTGTCAAGTGGGTTACTAGGTGACGGTGCAGTAAGAACCCATGGGGGATCTTTAACCGCCTTATTCTACAGGCTTCTATTTATTTCATATGGCAGGAACAGAGCAATCGTTGGGTTTACAACAAGAAGATGTGTAATACCCTTAGATATCGTAAATAATAAATCGAAATTTAGTGTTTTGAGATCCTACAGAAATTATTAGAATTTCTAAGTGTTTATCAATAAGGTAAGTATAAATTTATTTAGTCTAAATCATAGTATGAAATTATAAATAGTGTTTATATATGTAAAATATCATAATTTTGTATTGAAAATGGGATTTTGTGTTACTGTATGTATATTATATATAATCTCGTATGTAAGTATGTATGTATGTATATCATATATATATATGTATATATGTATATAAAAAAAAACTAGAAAATCTGGAAAAAAAATCGGAGCAGGCGCGTGCCATGCCCTGGCTGTGCCTGCAACAAGCAAAATCAAGGAGAGGGGGAGCATTTAATGAAGAATGGCCTTCGGGAATGGCTTCTAGGACGCGTGGCGTTCGTGATGGGACAAGACACGCCGAGTTTTGGCTATAAATAGCCGCGAACGAGCAGCCCCATTCATCTGAAATTGTTTACTTCATAGATCAATCGATTGGGGAAGTGTTTGAGAGATTTGAGAGTGGGGTTTTGGTCCTCACATCGTGGGCAAGCTTTCTGGCGAATTTGGTGGCTAACGGAGCAGCGAAGAAGGAGATCCAAGCCTCGTCGAAAAATCGCGACTTCGCCAGAGCCGTGCCTTCAAACACAAAATCGAGGTACTTCTTGTGTTTTTTTTCTAAAATTTAAGGCCATAATCGGGTTTGGGAGGTCGAAATTAAGAGGGAGGGAAGTTTCTTTTGAAGCTTGGAGGCTCGGCATCGTCGCCAGCGGTGACAGGGCCGCCAGAGAAGACGAACCAGATGGGCGCGTGGCTGCACGCGCCCGCGAGTGGGAAGAAGGCGCGTGCCTTCCACGTGCCTGCAAGAAAAAAATAAAGAAAAGAAAAAAAAAGGAAAGAAAGGAAAAGAAAATAAAATAAAATAGGATAAAGTTTTGAAAAATTTTGAAAAAAATCCAGAAAAAATCTAGAATATGGTTTATGTCTGGAAAATGCTAAATTTATTATTTATTTAAGTAATTTTGCTATTATGGAAATAAGGAAAAAATAGGAGTTTAATTTGAAAAATTCCAAGAAAATTCTAGAAGGCTATAAATATTATTTAAGGAATATTAGTAAAGAGAAATTGAATTATATGAAAGTCTAGATAATTATTATGTAATTTTGAAGAAATAAGACTTAGAAATAAAGAGAAATTGTAGAAATTATGAAAAAATAGTAAAGTAATGTTCTGAAAATAAATTTAATGTTTTAGGAGTCTTTGGGGGCAAGAGGATTGAGAAATAGCCCGCTCGACACGATTTTCAAGACCGACACACTTTTCGAGGCAACTTAAAAGTAAGTGTACCGTTTCAACCTTAGTACGGCTATAAATGTTTATCTTCGAGAATGCTTTCATCATATTGGCATACTCTAATATGTACCCATCACGTAGACTGCATACATGACATGATTATGATATACATAAATACACGTTGATATCATTGATCACTCGCATTGAGGCCGTAGGGAGTACGAACTGGCACTGCTGATTTACCATGGGTGCACCCATACACCCCGGTTTTGAAAGAGATGGCCGCAAAAAATGATAGGTAGTATGAGAGGTGCAGTTGACACCTACGAGGAAAGACATTGCATACACACATGATATAGTATTATATACCCTTACTTAGATGGTTCATCACCTAACTTGGGTTCGCCCCTGAAACATTCGACGTTCCAGTCGGGATTTGCAGTGATGATACAGAGGTTGAAGATGTGTAGTGACGCGAGACGTCAAGAAACGAGTAAATGTGTTATGTTATGTTGTAATATGAATAGTTCAAGAATTATGTACGTTTTAATTTATTTTCAGAAGCTTATGTATCAACTTTGTAATAAATGTCATGTTCAGTTATTTATGTAATGCCATGAGCAGGTTCGATTCAGCTTCCGCTTTATAAGATTGTATTTATCTCTAGTGTATGCACTAGATAGGTCTTAGAGAATTTCAGGAATAATGTAATTTAGAAAAAAAAAATAAGACCCAAATTTCCTAAGGCATAACACGCCCAGGTAAGTGGGGTATTACAGTTGGTATCAGAGCTCAACTAAGTAGAGTACCTAGGAAGAAACAATTAGATTGAGCCTAGCGGGTTGGAAGTACCAACTCGAGGACAGTTAGGGGTACTAACAGAAGTTGTGATGACAAGATGGCTGGAAACTTCTCAGGGTAGGTCTTAGTTGACCATTGGGCACATCATTTGGAGAACCAGATCCCGGAACCAAATGAGGGTATCATGGAACACCTAGTCCAAATGGTAGAAATCTTCGACGATGTACCCTTGAGTTATCAACTTTGGCTTAATCTAGTCCAACTCCAGATAGACATGATGGTCGGTGTCTTGGAAGGCAACCTGCAGGACTTCGCAGATTAGGTTCGGCAGGGCGAGCAGTTTCCCGAATTCTGTCTTTATTGCTCACGGATTCGTGAGCTACTGGTAGAGCTATACGAGCCGGTGCTAGCGGATGAGCCCGACGAAGAAATAGGGGACCCACTCGAGGAGGAAGAGGAAGAAGGAATGGAGAACCCAATCGAGGCAGGAGAAGCATGAGAGATGGGAGATCCGATTGAAGCAGAAGAAGAAGAGAACATACCTATATTCTGGGCCAAAAATAACCCTCTCGAGTTTGAGGACACGGACTCCGAGGACGAGAAAGAGATTGAAGAAGTGATGGACGATCCCGAGGCACCACCGTATGAGTCCGAAGACGAGAAGAACGTCTGGATATGGAGGTCATCGGGATCAAAGTAGATCTAACTAGAAATGTTCTAACTATCTACGTGACTCGTGTAGTGTGTTGTCTATGATCTATGTGACTTATGTAGTGTGTACCTATGACATTTTGCAGTCGAATGTATAATATATGTAGAATTAATGGAGGATTTACCTTATCGAATGGTAAGACCCTGATATCTAATCCAGAATGCTACTTTCTTTCATATGGTAAACACTCAAATGAGGTTAACAGTAGGACCTAGGACACCCAACCAACAAGCTGGGAATACAGAAGGAAATGCAAGTGACACTCGGAAAGCGACTCTAGCCAGGAGACTGGGAGCAGTCGACTGGATCAAATGGAGCGAATACTGGGGAGCATGGTGGGATTTATGCAAGAAACTCACTCCCGGGATGACCATACAGTTAACATGCTCGACCTCTACCGTCGACAGAAGCCTCTCGTCTTTCAAGGGAAACTTGGCGTAGACCCCAACGAAGGGGAATTCTAGATCGAACAAACAGAAAAGCTGCTAGACCACCTACATTATGGAGAAGAAGAGAAAGTCAACTGTGCCACCTTCATGCTGCAAGATAAGACAGACAGATGGTGGAAAGAAGTCAAAAGGGCAATAACCCCTCGAGCTAGGGCACCCTACATTACTTGGGAGCAATTCAAGGAACTCTTCAATGAGAAGTACTTTCCCCTAAATCTAAGAATGAAAAAAGAAAGAGAATTTATGGAGTTAAAGCAAATCGGGGACATGACTATCGCCCAGTATGAGGATGCTTTTAATCGATTGATCAGGTACAAGCTCATTTATGAAGGGGATGAAAGGATCAAAGCTCAGAAGTTTTTGGGGGCGCTGAATCTGAGGCTTCAGAGGGCCTTGAGCAGTATAAGTACTCAGTCTTATACAAAAGTGGTATTGCAAGCCTTTATCACTGAGGCTAACCTAAGTCGGATCGAAGCTATCCAAGGAGAAACTTAGCAAGTGAGTGGTCATAAAGTAGGCAAGAAGTTGGATCTCCAGAGGCCGAAATTCAAGCCTAGTACTCCGTGCAAAAGATGCCAGAAGCAACACCCTGGGAAGTCGTGTCGGCTTGGAACGAAGGGTTGCTACAAGTGCAGAGAAGAGGGACATCTCAACTAGAACTGCCCTAAGAGAGGAATCACTTGTTTCAACTGCCAGTAGACATGTCATTTTTCAAGGGACTGTCCCAAGCCACGGTTGATAAGTCAACCTCAGGGGACGTCAGGAAATGCTAGAGTGCAGCAGGAAAAGGTGTTTCATCTGACACAACAAGATACCGCAGAAGACCCAGCCATAATTGAAGGTACCATGTTATTATCTGGTATTCCTATGCATGTTTTGATAGATTCAAGCGCAAGTCATTCATTCATTTCACATGCATTTGCTGAAATACTAGGAGAAAAATCAAAAAACTTGAACTGTCATATGATTGTGGCAACCCCAATGGGGAAGTCTTTAGAAACCTTATCAGGTTATACAAATAAAAAAATTCAGATAGGAGAACTTGAGTTCCTAGTAGATCTGATCCTTCTGGAATTTCAAGATTTTGACGTGATTCTAGGAATGGACTTCCTAACCAAATACAACGTTACATTGGATTGTAAAGCTAAGACAGTCTGTCTCAAGAGCGAAGACTCGAACGTCAAGTTTCGAGGGAAAATGAGGGAAAGTGAACGGAAGTGGATCTCGGCTCTAAAGGCTGAGAAACTATTACGTCAAGGGGCACATGGATACTTGGCTTGTGTCCAAAGGAAAAGTGAGAAACCATTAAAAATCGAAGAAGTGTGAATCATTAGAGAGTTCAGGGATGTGTTTCCCGAAGAATTTCTTGGATTGCCACCCTAGAGAGAGATCGAGTTTTTGATAGAAATTGTGCCGGGGGCAGGTCCGGTTTCAATACCCCCGTATAAAATGACCCCTGCAGAATTAAGAGAATTAAAAACCCAACTCTAAGAGTTATTGGACAAGGGGTTCATCAGACCAAGCATGTCGCCATGGGGTGCACCAGTACTCTTTGTTAAGAAAAAGGATGGGAGTCTGAGGAAGTGTATAAACTATCGGTAGCTGAACAAGATAACTGTCAAGAATAAGTACCCGCTCCCCAAAATAGAGGAGCTGTTTGACCAGTTACAAGGAGCCAAGGTCTTCTCAAAAATCGACTTGAGATCAGGGTACTATCAATTGAGGATCAAGGCAGAAGATGTGCCCAAGACAGCTTTTCGTTCTCGATATGGGCACTACGAATTTCTGGTGATGCCATTCGGGCTAACCAATGCCCCAACAGCTTTTATGGATACTATGAATCGAGTCTTCAGACCATTTTTGGACAAGTTTGTGATCGTGTTTATAGACGACATACTAATATACTCTCCATCGGAAGAAGAGCACGAGTCACATTTAAGGATAATATTGCAAACATTGCAAAAACATAATCTGTATGCCAAATTCTCAAAATATGAATTTTGGTTATACCAAGTGGCATTTTTAGGTCATGTTATATCGGCCAAGGAATATCGGTCAACCCAGCTAAAATAGCAGTTGTGAAGAATTGGAAGCAACCTCAGTCGGTTACCGAAGTTAAGAGTTTCTTGGGATTAGCTGGATATTATAGAAAGTCCGTGGAATGATTTTTCAAGATTGCAACGCCCCTCACCAAGTTAACTCAGAAAGGGGTGAAGTTCGATTAGAGCGAGCGGTGCGAAGAAAGCTTTCAGACGCTTAAAGATAAGCTGACAACTGCTCCAGTACTGGCTATGCCAAATGGATCGGGAGGATTTATGGTATACACTGACGCCTCAAGAAATGGTTTGGGGTGTGTGCTGATGCAGCATGGTGGGGTCATTGCCTATGGGTCCCGACAACTCAAGAACCATGAGAGGAACTACTCGACCCACGATTTGGAGTTGGCAGCAGTGGTGTTTGCCTTAAAGATTTGGAGACATTATTTATATGGCGAGAAGTTCGAAATTTTTACCGATCACAAGAACCTACAATACGTGTTCTCACAAAAAGAGTTAAACATGAGGCAATCAAGATGGATGGAGCTATTGAAGGATTACGATTGCACTATCCAATACCATCCTGGTAAAGCTAACGTTGTGGCTGATGCCCTAAGTAGGAAAGAAACCACTTGTGTGGCTGGGATGATGGTGGCAGAGTGGAAGCTAGTGGAAGCGTTTAGTCTGATGATAGTGGGAGTAGTTTCTCAAGGAAACTCTGCCTACGCAGCTAGTCTCACGCTGCAACCAGAATTAATGAATCAGATTCGATAAGCCTACTCAGAAGACTCTTGAATTAAAATGTGGGTTGATGAGCATGGGCGAGTAAAAAGACCAGAATTTGAGGTAAGAGAAAACATCTTTTAGTTTCAAGGAAGAATATATGTACCTCGTGTCAGGGAATTACGGCAAGTAATTTTGAGAGAAGCCCACCGGTCTAGATACTCGATACACCCTGGTGCCACCAAGATGTACCAAGACTTGAAGGCTGTGTATTGGTGGCCAGGAATGAAGAAAAGCGTGGCAAGGTACATTAGTCAATGTGACACGTGTCAAAAAATCAAGATTGAGCATCAGAAATCGGGTGGAAGTTTGCAGCCATTAGAAATCCCGAAATGGAAATGGGAACATATTACGATAGATTTCGTGACAGGATTGCCAAGAAGTCCCAAAGGAAACGATGCTATTTGGGTGATAGTTGACAGATTGTCTAAGTCTGCTCATTTTCTGGCTATGAAAGTAAGCCAACCGATCAGCAAGTTGGCATAGCAATATCTGAACGAGATTGTCAAATTACATGGAGTGCCTGTAAGTATTGTATCAGACCGTGACCCAAGGTTCACTTCTAGGTTTTGGAGAAGTCTGCAAAAGGGTTTAGGTACTCAGCTTTGGCTAAGTACAGCCTATCACCCCCAAACTGAAGGTCAATCAGAAAGGACCACTCAAATCCTAGAAGACATGTTGCGAGCCTGTGCTATTGACTTTCCAGGTAGTTGGGAAGAGCACTTATCATTGGTAGAGTTCGCTTGTAATAACAGCTACCACAACAGCATTGGAATGGCTCCATATGAAGCTTTGTACTGACGAAAATGTAGATCCCCATTGGTAGAGTTCGCTTGCTGGACTAAGGTAGGAGAACGTCAAATCTTGAGATCCGAGATAGTTCAGGAGACGACAGAAAAGATAAAGATCATTCAAGAGAGAATCAAGGAAGCTCATAATCGTCAAAAGTCCTACGCGGATACAAGAAGAAGGAATTTAGAGTTCCAAGTTGGTGATAAAGTGTACCTAAAGATATCTCCACTAAGAATGGTAACCCGAAGCAACAAGAAAAAGGGCAAGTTAAGCCCCAGGTATATAGGTCTGTATGATATAATGAAAAGAATTGGACCAATCGCTTATCGACTCGCTCTACCTCTGGCCCTATCGAACCTCCATGATGTATTTCATGTATCGCAATTACATAAGCATGAGCCAGATCCTTCTCAAGTGATGCCAACCGAAGCTATCGAGGTTCAATAAAATCTTTCGTACGTTGAGAAACCAGTCAAAATTTTGGATCGTAGGGATCAAGTCCTAAGAAACAAGACAATTCCCCTTGTGCAAATTCTGTGGAGAAATTCGGTGAGTGAGGAGATAAGTTGGGAACGAGAAGAAGATATGAAAATTAATTTTCCATACCTATTTGAAGACCCTATAGCCAGAATGAGTGAGGAATGATTAAATTTCGAGGACGAGATTTTTGTAAGGAGGGGAGAATGTAATACCCTTAGATATCGTAAATAATAAATCGAAATTTAGTGTTTTGAGACCTTAAAGAAATTATTAGAATTTCTAAGTGTTTATCAATAAGGTAAGTATAAATTTATTTAGTCTAAATCATAGTATGAAATTATAAATAGTGTTTATATATGTAAAATATCATAATTTTGTATTGAAGATGGGATTTTGTGTTACTGTATGTATATTATATATAATCTTGTATGTATGTATATCATATATATATATGTATGTATATATGTATATAAAAAAAACTAGAAAATCTGGAAAAAAATCAGAGCAGGCGCGTGCCATGCCCTGGCTGTGCCTGTAACAAGCAAAATCAGGGAGAGGGGGAGCATTTAATGAAGAATGGCCGTCAGGAATAGCTTCTAGGACGCATGGCGTTCGTGATGGGACAAGACATGCCGAGTTTTGGCTATAAATAGCCGCGAACGAGCAGCCCCATTCATCCGAAATTGTTTACTTCATAGATCAGTCGATTGGGGAAGTGTTTGAGAGAGTTGAGAGTGGGGTTTTGGTCCTCGCATCGTGGGCAAGCTTTCTGGTGAATTTGGTGGCCAACGGAACAGCGAAGAAGGAGATCCAAGCCTCGCCGAAAAATCGCGACTTCACCGGAGCTGCGCCTTCAAACGCAAAATCGAGGTACTTCTTGTGTTTTTTTCTAAAATTTAAGGCCATAATCGGGTTCGGGAGATCGAAATTAAGGGGGAGGGAAGCTTCTTTTGAAGCTTGGAGGCTCGGCATCATCGTCGGCGGCGAGAAGACCGCCGGAAAAGATGAACCAGACAGGCGCATGGCTGCGCGCGCCCACGAGTGGGAAGAAGGCGCATGCCTTCCAAATGCCCGCAAGAAAAAAAATAAAGAAAAGAAAAAAAAAGAAAAGAAAGGAAAAGAAAATAAAATAAAATAGGAAAAAATTTTGAAAAATTTTGAAAAAATTTCAGAAAAAATCTAGAATATGGTTTATGTCTTATTTTGTGAAAAGTTCTCTGGAAAATGCTAAATTTATTATTTATTTAAGTAATTTTTCTATTATGGAAATAAGAAAAAAATAGGAGTTTAATTTGGAAAATTCCAAGAAAATTCCAGAAGGCTAGAAATATTATTTAAGGAATATTAGTAAATAGAAATTGAATTATATGAAAGTCTAGATAATTATTATGTAATTTTGAAGAAATAAGGCTTAGAAATAAAGAGAAATTATAGAAATTATGAAAAAAAATAGTAAAGTAATATTCTGAAAATAAATTCAATGTTTTAGGAGTCTTTGGGGGCAAGAGGATTGAGAAATAGCCCGCTCGACACAGTTTTCAAGGTCGACATGCTTTTCGAGACAACTTAGAAGTAAGTGTACCGTTTCAAGTTTAATATGGTTATAAATGTTTATCTTCGAGAATGCTTTCATCATATTAGCATACTCTGATATGTACCCATCACGTAGACTGCATACATGACATGATTATGAAATGCATAAATATACGTTGATATCATTGATCACTCGCATTGAGGTCATAGGGAGTACGAACTGGCACCGCTGCTTTACCATGGGTGCACCCATACACCCCGGCTTCGAAAGAGGTAGCCACAAAAATGGTAGGTAGCATGAGGGGTGCAATTGACACCTACGAGGAAAGACATTGCATACACACATGATATAGCATTATATACCCTTACTTAGATGGTTCATCATCTAACTTGGGTTTGCCCCTGGAACATTCGACGTTCCAGTCGGGATTTGCAGTGATGATACAGAGGTTGAAGATGTGTAGTGACGCGAGACGTCAAGAAACGAGTAAATGTGCCATGTTATGTTGTAATATGAATAGTTCAAGAATTATGTATGTTTTAATTTATTTTCAGAAGTTTATGTATCAACTTTGTAATAAATGCCATGTTCAGTTATTTATGTAATGCCATGAGCAGGTTCAATTCAACTTCCGCTTTATAAGATTGTATTTACCTCTAGTGTATAAATTAAGCACTATATAGGTCTTAGGGAATTTCGGGAATAATGTAATTTAGAAAAAAAAAATAAGACCCAAATTTCCTAAGATAAGTGGGGTGTTACAAGTGAGCAAAAGCTAACCCCTGGTGAGACTAAGGAAAATGCAAAATGGACAGAAAAGACCGTACAAGACTCTAGATAAGATAAATAAGTTGGGATGCCGACCTCTTGTAACACCCCACTTACCTTGGGCGTGTTATTTGGCGGCATCCTCTAGTAATTTTTTTTTTTTATTTGTTTTGAGGAATGACTCTTTTCATTTTGGTTGATGGGTTCATGGTGTTTTGTGGTTAAGTCTAATTAATTGTTTCTTTGTGAGGATCTGGGTATGGCCTAGTTTTTGTTGTAGTGCCCTTGTAGACTCTTCATGTTGGTAGTTTTTTTTCTTATCTTGTGTTTTTGCTCGAAGCATGCGATAGCTTAGTTGTTGTACCATCTTTTTTTGTTTAAGAAAAATCTCATTTATAGAAAAAAAGAAAATAAATAAACAATCATACAAAAATTATTTAAGGTACGACATAGATCGTGATTGAATACATTCTATCTTTTTTTTTGTGTGTTTTTCAATTTTGCCAAACAATTTGGAGCGTCGCTGAAATGGCCGAACAACCTCGGGAATAGGTCGTTGGAACAATTAAAAGGAGTTTCAAAGGCTTGCTCAAGCAGTCACTTTGACCTTTCTTATTGTCCCTCTCTAGATTTTTATAATTTTTGAGATTTCACATACTTATTATACACTTTTTTATAAGTGAAGAACATATTTTCACAAAATTTTTTGCTCTGAGTTTTTTTTTTTTTTTTAAAAAGACTATTAAAAAGCTCCTGCATTGGCAATTAACCGGATTTTTTGGGTTTTAGGTCTTGGTTTTTCCACTTGTCAGGGCTTGACCAAAATTTATTCTTTCAAAATTTTTCGCATCTTTAATTAAGGAACTTTATTTTTTGCTAAGTATATTTGGGACCTTGATGATTGGTGACTAATTCAAGAAATTTCAAAGACTTAGCAAAATATAAAGTTCAAAGAATATTTGGGATAAAACTTAAAGTTTATAAAGTATACCCTCAATTTCTTTTTCAATTTCATTGCCGGGAGTTAAAAAATGGGGGGGGGGGGAATGGGAGAGAGAGGGTATTTTGTAAATTTTTAACAATTTAAGGGTAATAAAATAATGGTAAGAGAAAATTGGGACAAAATTTGCATAGTAAAAGTAATTGTTATCAATTGATTAATTTCTCATATATATACTTTTTATTTGTAAGCTAAAGATTATGGATACTAAGTTTATTTTATTAACATCAGAGTACTACAACAAAAAACACTTATTGAGACATTTTTTTAGGACATTTTTTAAAAAGTGCCCTATATAATATTATTTTAATATACAATTTAAAGAAGTGCCTCAATAAAATAATTCTAATGAGACGCAGTGATGCAGTGCCCTGGTAGAAAAATCTAATAAGACAGAATTTTTGAAGTGCCTTAATAAAATAATTCTTAAGAGACATTTTGATAAAGTGCCCTAACAGAAAAATTTAATTTTTGAAATGCCCTAATAAAATAATTTTAATGAGACACTTTCATAAAGTGCCCTATAATAGAAAAATCTAATAGAGTTGAATTTTTTAAGTGCCCCAATAAAATAATTATAATGAGACACTTTGATGAAATGCCCTAATAGAATCGATTTACTATAAAATTAATTAATATGGGCGCATGTATTAGTGAGGAGGCTTGCAGACCAGGTGGTCACACATGTGCACAAGGAATGAGAGGTCCAAAGTTCGAGCCAATGGGGAAGCGAGCACGGTAGAGTTATTTTTCAGCTTGCCATGAGGCCATTTCATGGGGCGCCATGTGGTCACACGCGGAGAGAAGGATTTGTCGGAAGAATCAAGCGGGGGAGAGAGCATCATGTGTCGCAGAGAAAGAGATCATGCAGAAAGGAAAGGTCTTGCGACCTCAAGACAATTAGAACCACATTTGTTTTTAAGGTACTTTTAAATGTCATTACATGTTTAAATTTACAGTTATTTTCGAGATATTTTTAAATATCACTACATGTAAAACTAAGAGGGATATCTTGATAGATTTATACACCATTTATAAGTGTCTCAATAAGTTTTGGGAGCACAATTACACGTGACACTTTTATTAGTGCCCTAATAGCTAAAATGCCCTAATAAATTACATGTTGGGGTGTTTTTAAAGGCCTCTTAATCTCAAAATTGTTGTAGATATATAAAGTACATATTATTATGTAGTGTAGATATATAAAGTACATATTATTATGATTATAATGTTAATATCAAAATTTGTATATTGTGTATATTTCTTATGATTTTTATTTTTATTTTTAATTAAAATAAAAATAAATGGAAAAATAAGAAAACAAATTTGAAAGAATACTACATTAATCTAATGTTTGATAACCATTCCGAGTATTCTAAGATCGATTAGGATTTAAATTTCTATAGATAAACCTTATTTATTGCATGATTTTTGGAGAGATTTTCAAAGACATCTGTTTTGTGCTTTTGGTTCTGTGAATGTCTCGCGAGAGACTTTTCTGGAAAACCTTTTAACCTTCATAGAGCTCATTTGGTAGGAGTATGTTGAGATGCTCCCAAAGACCCCTTTGCTTAGAGAGTCTCTTGGAGTTTTTTTGTGCAAGACTTTATTCTTATGTTTTTGGGCTTGTCATATGTGGGTATTCATGATTCAGTTAATATATATTCATTAGGTCCTTTTGCACCAAATCTTTTTTCATTAGTCTCCCTCTGAGTTTTTCTCAACATTGCTTTGGGTCTCCTATTAAATTTATTTGACTAGATCTTAGTCCACAAACACATAAGAATAATTATAATTTTCACAAGAAAAAGACACAAGCTATCTCATTTAAGTGGTCACAAAATTAAGATGTGAATTTTATTATTGAAACACCATGAATATATATAGTGAGAAACCACACACATGTACAAATAGAATCTTTTAGAGAAAACAACATTTTTGTTTCATATCCACTTCTACATTTACAAGAATTAAAGTAGGAGAAAATGTTATTTATATGTGACATTTTCATGTTTTGGCACTCACATAATTATAAGTATTTCTTTAAGGTATTGACAACACTTCTTTATAAATTACCAACTATTTTTCAAAAAAAATATAAGCATTTTTGTAGTACGTAAAAAGTATATAATAATAAAAAAATAGAAAAATTCTTAAAACTCTATAATTTTATAAATATACTTATAACACTTCTTTATAGTTAACAGTCTTACCAAAAGGTGATGTTAATTAACTGAAAAAATAGTTATAATTTTAAAAATATCAAATATATTATTAACAAACTGTTTTTTTCAACAAAACTAAAAGATAAATGTTCAATATAAATAATTTTTGCTAATTCTTTCCTATTTTTTTCATCGGTACAAATAAAAAATAGAAAAAATATTTCTAATTATCTTTAAAATCTTACGATTTTACGTTTTGAGTTTACGATTCGATTTTATGAACTCTCTTTCGATCTCATTTAAAATCTCAATTTTAACAACCTTTGTAACGCCCCGCTTTCCCGGGCGCGTTATAACTTGAGACAATTCCGAGACAATAAATTTTTTTTTCTTTAAACATTAAAGCTAAACCACGTCATTTCTCGAATCCGTCCTAGAATTCCCATACATTAATCTCGAAAGAGAATCATTATACTCATCAAATGCGGAAGCAAAGATCGAAACCTGATATTTTAACATTAATCATAAATTCTTACATCTTCAACATTCCTCAAAACTTTCAGAATCTAAAGTAGCAGAACTTAAATACAGGGCTACATAACATACATTTCATTCTTCATACACCCTGCTAAATGCCATTTCATGCCTCATTTATCCTCGAATCTGCTACAATCACCACCTAGAACGTTTGAATATTTCAGGGGCAAAAACTCAAATTAGATGATGAACCATCTAAGTAAGGGTACATAATGTTATATCATGTCTATATGCAATGTCTTTCCTCATAGGTGTCAACTACACCCCTCATGCTACCTACCATTTTTGCGGTCACCTCTTTCGAAGCCGGGGTGTATGGGTGCACCTTGGTAAAGTAACGGTGCCAGTTCGTACTCCCTATGGCCTCAAATGCGTGTGATCAATGATATCAACGTGTATTTATGCATTTCATAATCATGTCATGGATGCAGCCTACGTGATGGGTACATATCAGAATATGTCAATATGATGAAAACATTTTTGAGAAACATAAATCACTTACAAACCAAGCATTTTCCATAAAACTAAATCCAGTGGGGAAGTACCACTTACCTTCTCAAGCTTATCAGGCTACCTCGATATCTACGCATGTCTCGAAATTCATGCATCGTCTCGATTTGTGTGCCAACCTCAAAATTTGCACAAGTCACTTCAACTTAAGCCTCAAAGTATCCTAATCACCATAATTATTTAAATAAACATTAAAACCTATTTTTCATAATTTCTGGTATTTTCTTTAATTTTCTTTCTATTTCTTCCTAATTTTCCTCAATAAATCCAAACTAAATATTCTTAAAATATTTTCTCAAATATTCCTCTACGAAAATTCATAAAATAATATTCTTGAATTTCTAAATTTTTTTAGGAAATTTTACTCACCTTAACTTAGCATCTCTGGCTTTCTCGGTATGCGTGCCTTATCCTCGAAATGCGTGCTCGAACCGTTTTTCTTGCCAAAATCTCTGAAAACTTACTGAATCCCCAAATCCTATTTTTCAGGATTTTTCTAACATTTTTTTTCTATTTTCTTTCCTTTTCTTTCTTTCTTTTTTCTTTCTTTTTCTTTTCTTTCTTCTTTTTCTTTTTTTTTTTTCTTCTTCTTCTTCTTCCCTTCTACTCTTTCTTCTTCCTCTACACCGCGCCTGCAACTTCCACACGACCAGTCGCCGCCGCCACCGCGAGCTTCCGCTCGGCCCTCCGCCGGCCGCCTCCGCCTCGCCGGACCCCAGCGCCTTGCATCCATCGCCGTGAGCTGCTGTTTGCGGCCTTTGTTGGTTGCGGCGGGTTACAGCCATGGCTACACGCTTAGCTTCTCCAGCCGCCCCTCCCAGCCTCCATCGAGCTCTCCCCTCGCTGACTTACCGTGGGGCTATCACCGACCTCCCGCTCGTGCCACCCACTGCTGCTGATGATCCTTGTTGTGCGTCAGCCATGGCTGCACACAGTAGCTCGCGTCCGGCCACCCATGGCTAGGCCGGCCACCTCCGTTGTAGCTGCTCCGTTGCGAGCTTCCAGCTCTCTCTTGATCTCCCTCATTCTCCTTCTCTTTCTCGGCCAAACCCGAGCCCCTACCCCTTCACTCTCATTCTTCCCCTCTATTTATAGGCATCCCGCCCCTCTCCTCGCTGCCTTGCCCATACCTCTTGCTTGGGAAATCTTCCATAAATCTTGCAGGACATGGTTTGCAGAAGGATGGTTGCCAAATCTTTCCAATTGCAGCCAAAATCTCGGCCACAATAGCTAGCCCTACACACATGCGCTCATGCATATATATATAAATATGTATATATAAATTATATATTACACTTTAATTTAAGAAAATTACACATTAAATCCTAAATTTCATCCCTATTACACTTGTGCAATTCCCTAATTGCAACTACGGCCTAAACCTCAAATTAATTTGTATTATAATACCGAAAATCCATAATTAATAACTTAAATTTTACTCGAAATAGACGATTTTGCCTTTGCGTCCTCTCGGGACCTTTGTTTCATCTTGAAACTACTGAAGGGTTGCTCGTTGCGCAAAACCGAAGCCCCCCTAAGGTTTCATTGATTTTTCGAGAGTCTCTATAACGATTCGATTTTGCAACCTAAATAACAGTTGTATTTTAGTTGTACCGAAAACTGTTCCCGATCCGATTTCTTTCGATACCATAAATCTTAACTCGGAACACATATAGAGACCATATCGTTTTCCTTAGACAATTTCACTCCGAGGCATTCTCTGCAGTTGATTTGGTACCTGAAATTACTATAAAAATCAATTTTTCGATATTCTAAACTTATTAAAATTTCGTGGCAACCTTATCTAAACATAGGGTATTACAACCTTATTTGATTAATATTCTTTATTAAATCTTATACATTTACATTAATATGATAGACAATATAATATATCAACACATGAGTATCATAAAAAATATCAAATTTGAGTATAAAAATAATATGTTTGTTGTATTTAATGGATCGTTTGGATTATTTGGTTATGCATTGACTTGTGAAAGCTTTTAAATGACTTTGGGGAGTTTTTAAAGGCATTGGCGCACGAGCGCACACACACAAAAATCTACCGGCAATGAAAACAAATAATAAATTTTGTTTTTCATGAAGCAAGACCGAATATTTTATTGGAAAATCTTTATAAGAGATTCCAAAATTGTTGATAATGAAAAGATAAAGATACTGATATTAAAGAAAATATTTTTCTAAGTATAAACAAGATGTGAATCAACGCAATTAGAATATAAAGTAAGATAAAGATTGTAATTGAATATAAGAAATCAAGATGTTTGGTTTAAATTGAGAATTTTCTTTATTTTATATTTAAAAACATTTCTTTTCTTTTTTTTCTTTATTTAACAAAAAATAAGGGGATTGGAAAACAGACTAAACAAACAAACAAAGGCTAAATTTGCATTACAATTGATAAGTGAGGGCTGTAAAAGCAAATAAAGCACAATTTTGGGCAAGACTGAAATAACAACAAAATAACCCCAACCAAACTAAACTAAACTAAACGCCATGGGAACCTATATATACAAGAGGTAGGGAGAGAGAGAGAGAGAGAGAGAGAGAAAGAGATTGAGATTGGATAGGGATTAGCTTTGGGGTTTTGAATTCGAATCTGGATTTTGATTACGTTTCGGATTTGGATATGGATTTCGAAGCTATATAGAGACAAAGGAGGGAGGGCTGCGTCGATCAGTGTTTGTTTTGCTGTCATTCTGAACGGATCAATCGGTAAAGATTCAAGAATCGAGCGACCGGCGACCATTTTCGAAGGAAGGCCTTTAATCTCGACTTCAGGTTTGCATATCTCCCATCTGCGACCGATCTTTCTTTATCAGCATTGATGGTTGAGGGTTTTCTTTTACCGCAATCGTCAAGATGGCTATGGACTGATAGTTTAGGGTTTTCTCGTACCGCAATCCATGAAGAAGCCGTCAAGAAGGCTACGGCGACCGTAGTCGGTTCCGTGTTTTTGAGTTGTCCGTATTCGCCCTTTGGGGTTTGGAAATTTTGGAATTTTGTATTCAGGGCATGGAAATCCCAGGTTCGTTCACTGTCTTCGGCTTGCAATCGAGAAATCCGAAGGCTCAGTGGTGTTATGGGGAATAGGAGATCCAGAGATTTTGGTCTTGATCGGATTCTTGGATTTGGAATTTGGACGGTTTTCTTGATGAAAGACGGACGCTGTTGGTTACAGACTACAGAGCGATTGTTCACGTCATTAATTAATTAAATATCTCTCTGTGCATATAACATGGCTACCGCAGCGGCAAGAGTTTCAGAGAGGAGGCAGGGGTCAGGTTTTCATCGGCGGCAATCTAGAGGAGGAGGAGCGAACGTTATTTGTGCCTTTTGGCTTGAGGGGAGGTGCAGTCGATACCCGTGTAAGTTCTTGCACGCAGAATCAGGATCAGCGGCCTCACCGCGACCTAAACAATTCCAAGCCCACAAGTCAAGAACCTGGAAGAGGACTCCCGACAACAGCAGTACTGTCAAGAATTCATCCGTGTTGTCTGGTGGAGTAAACATATTGATGGTACTGAAAGAGTTGAAGACGAAGTTTGCCGACACTGGCTTTCTGGAAAGTGCGTGCGTGGCGAGGACTGCAAATACTTGCACTCGTGTTCCTGTGGCAATGGGTTTTCAATGTTCACGAAGCTAGAAGGGCACAGCAAGGTGATTGTTTGAAATTGAACAGTTGTTCCTGGATTTTCTTTTACTTGCAGTATGTGAATAACATTAATTTTGGGCGCAATATATAGGCTGTTAAAGGGATTGCACTTCCTTCTGGCTCCTACACACTTTACACGGGTTGTAAGGACAAAACCGTACGAGTACGGGACTGCAATACTGGTCAGGTCAGTATAATTACCTCCATTTGCACTGGCCTCTTCTTATTGATAAATCTTGCTTTCCCTGCAATATATAAATTGACATGTCTTATCATTTCTATGCATGCAAAATGCACAGTGCGTTCAAGTGGTTGATCTTCCGGGTGAAGTTGGGTCGCTGATCAGTGAGGGTCCATGGGTATTTGTGGGCATGGAAGAAGATGCTGTTAAGGTACTTTACATTTTGGCCTGAATGCACTATTGTAAATTTTATTTCCTAATATGGTGGTCCAAATTTGTTAATTTTTTTGTGGGTGTTGCAGGTGTGGAACACACAGACGGGCAATGAACTGACGCTTCTCGGACCAGTTGGACTAGTTCGTGCTTTAGCCACCACGGATGATATGCTTTTTCGCTGCGACACAGGTATATACTTCATGGATTTGTCAGTTATTTCGGATATGTAGTTTCGCAGGTCTCCATTGAGTACTCATTAGAAAAAATATAAGGAGCCCACTATGATTGGTTTTTGATGCATATGTATGCTTCCATATTGTTGATAAACATATGTTCTATTCTTCAATTGATCTGTTTTGGCCTATCATTTAGGTTTTGGCTTCCATGGGTTTTAGGTGTGGGACCTGAATACCTTGCTGTGTGTCCAAACACCACAAGGACATGCAGGTGTCGTTATGTGTGTTCTTTGCTGGGACAAGTATTTGTTGTCCTGTTCTTTGGATAGAAGCATAAAGGTTGGGGTTCCACCGAAGCTGGGGACATAGAGATGATCTACACGCATGAAGAAGAACATGTAATGACTATTGTGAATGAATTTTTTGCACTAGCTAGCTACATCCATCCCCTGTATTGCATTTTTCTGCATGCACTTAACATGTGGATATTTGTTCTTTTTTGCTTCTTTTCTCTCGCTTATCTTTTATGTTCTCTATTAGTTCGAAGCATTTTAGCTCTTCCAAACATAGTGGCCGCCAAAAACTCACACTTGAACTGAGTCGTGGGCATTTTCTTTTGTTCAAGAAGCACTTTGGTGTCATCATCCAAACATAGTGGCCAAAAGCTCGCAGTTGAACTAAATAAGATTGTAAAATTCCAATCTGTCTGATGTTTCAGGGCGTTCTTGGCCTCTGCGGGCTTAATGATGCTGAGGCCAAACCTATTCTGCTCTGCTCATGCCACGACAACTATGTCCGGTTGTATGACTTGCCAACGTAAGTATGAAACAGATGATACACACGTCTCCAAATGTCTCCTCTCTTTTTTTTTCTTACAGCACAAACAATTAACCAACCAAGTGATTTGATTTTATGAAAATGAAATGGGTTTTAGGTTCGCTGAAAGGGGCAAGCTGTTTGCAAAACGAGAAGTGCGGGCAATTCAGATTGGCGCAGCAGGCACAGGCCTCTTCTTCACCGGGGATGCAACGGGCCAAATAACAGTATGGAAATTCGATGCAGAGTTGAAGAAGCAGACATCGTCCTCATCATCATGAGCCAGCCATTCTTATGTTTAAGAAAGTGTAATTAATGTATTTTGATTGTTTCATTCGTTGATTCACCTTCCCGAGGTGTCTAAATATGCTCTTCTGCTGGAGGGGAATTAGTTTGTTGAATGAATGAAGTTGAGTCTGTACGAAAGTTTATTTGTTGAATGCAATAAAATGTATACGTTGTTGGTATCAAGGCATTCTTGTGTGCAATTGAAACTTTTAGTGTGCATGGAGAGTGTAAGAAGCTTGTGAAATGACTCAAATGCCCTTGAGGGCTGTTAGCGATCTGTGAGGGGTACAAGTTATAGTTTCCGGTATTGCTGAAATGTCCGAACTATTTCAGGAAGAGGCCATTGGATTTGCTTAAAAAAAGTTTCAAAAGCTTAGCCCGCAGCCACTTTGACCTCACTTATTGCTTCTTTCTAGGGTTTTTTTTTTTTTTTTAATTTTTCTTCGAGTATTTTTTTCTTTTCTCTTTTTGAAAAAGAGAACTCTTGAGAAGCCCTTGATTCGACAATAAACTAGAATATTTAGGTTTTAGATCTTGATTTTTCTACCTATCGGGGCTTCACAAAAAATTTCTTCTTTTGAAAGTTTTCTCATCCTTAATTTAAGAAGTCGGGATATGTTTTTTTTTCTATTTTTCAGAAATGACTTAGACCCTAAAAGAGCCTATTTTAGTTTATTTACTTCAAAAACTCAATTTGAGGCAATACCTTTAAATTGGAAAATCACGTTCTCAACCAAAACCCAAGATCTTTTTAATAGATTATCAATATGCAATTTGTTCGAGACATATAATTCTTATGCCAAATTAAGCTTATTAACTAATGACCGCATACTTCTATGTTTGTTTACGGCAAGCCTTCAAGCTTTATTTGAATCAAATTATACTAATTTGTCCTCGACTTCATGATCACTTCATTGAAGATACATAAATAAGAATACTGTAATGCTATTTGTACACAGTATTTTGACATTATATTTTATATTCATAATATTATAAGTATTTTTTCAAGTAATTAACAACATTTTTTCTTGAGGCTATCAATTACATTTCAAAGATTATAAACACTTTAAAAAGTAAAAGTGTTTCTAATTTTTGAAAACATTACTACCCATTAAATATGACTTTTACTAACTAAATCTGAAGTGGAATCAAAAGCGCCGAACAAATTTGACAAAGACAAATTGATCACCAGATAAACCACAAATAGTCAACGAATCAATTAGCATATCAAAAAAGATGTCAATTAAAGATAGTTATGAATTAGCTATTATTTGTCAAAAAATGAGAATAGATAAAATTTTCCTTTTTGAAATAAAACCAAAAAACTCATTGGAGAATCTTTGTAGGAGATTCTAAAGCTACTGACATTGAAGAGATAATGATTAAGGTTGTTAATAACAAAAAGTTCCACAAGTTAGAGATGTGGATACTAAAGAAAGTACTGTTAAAAATATCGGGTTGTGAATCAATACGATTAGAATTGGTCAAATCAACTAATTTATTGAGAAAGATCTTATAATGTCCATGAACAAGTTGAACAAAGGAAGTAAGTGTTATTTTTATCTTTGATGACATCGTAATTTTGGGAGCATCTTTCCACTATATACATGATTAATCTATATCTTCCCTTCCCCAACCGGTGTTATCTTTGTAAGCCGGCAACGTAACGACAATGTTACATTTTCTTTGGTTGTCCTTACTCCAAAAGAATTTTGACTTTCTTCCAGAGATGAGTGAAATTCAATTAGCCGTGGTCACGATGGGACCAGGATGTCAAGTGGGCTACTAGGTGGCATTGGGGTAAGAACCCATGAGGGATCTTTAACCGCCTTATTCTACATGTTTTTGTCTATTTCATGTGGTAGGAACGAAACAATCGTTGGGTTTACGACAAGGAAAGGTCGACATCCCATTTTACTTATCTGATCTAGAGTATTGTATGGTCTTGTCTGGCACCTTGCATTTTCCCTGCTCTCAGCAAGTGTTAACTTTAGCCCACTTTTAGCATATTCTTTCAGGATGTTTGAAATAATTATCTGGGCTTTCGCTCATTGTCTTTGATGGCAAGATCTTTTTTTTTTTTTCTTTTGATGTGTTAGTTTATCTCTATGTTTCTTGTGTTGTTGATCAGAGGCATGCCCTATCCTTTCATTAGTCATTGCAGGGTTAAGCATTGCGGCCCTTTTGACAACTTTCGTGATAATTAAAGGTATAGAAAGTTTAAAAGATTGGTCACTCTTATCTTTTGATGATACTTAATAATTGAGAGTTGACGTCATAAATTGTCATCTTTCACGTCAAACGATGGCTTGAAATACAAGTATACTTTACATTCTAAGCTATTATTTAGGAGAGTAACAAGGTGTTTCCATCATAAAATGTTGACGCAAAAAGTCTAGTAATGCTTAGAGAGGTATTATGTGTGTGACATATGTGCTCTCTATGTTTGTTTTTAGGAGAGTAACTAGGTGTTTTTATTATTAAATGTTGACATTCGCATCAAAGGCCTAATAACACTTAGGGAGATGAATATGTGACGACATTTGTCGTCTTGAAAGCAATTGTGGCTATTTGGAGGCCTCCTCTAGCAATTTTTTTTTTTTTCTTTTTGGTATTTGTATTGAGGAATGACTCTTTTCATTTTGGTTGTTAGGTTCACAGTATTTTGTGGTTAAGCTTGTTTGTTTCTTTATGAGGATCTAGGTATGGCCTAGTTTCTATTGTAGTGCCCGGCTCTTCATGTTGGTAGTTTTTTTTTCTTATCTTGTCTTGTTAGTCAGGGCATGCCCTACCATGGTTGTTGTATTCTTTTTTTTTTTGTTCAATAAAAATCTCATTTATAGAAAAAGGAAAATCATACAAGGTACTATAGAGATAGTGTTTGAATACATTTTTTTTTTTTTTTGGTGTTTTTTCTATTTTTCCAAACAATTTGGAGCATCGCTGAAATGACCGAACTACCCCTGGAAGAGGCCGTTGGAGCAATTAGAAAGAGTTTCGAAGGCTTGCTCAAATAGCCATTTTGACCTCTCTTATTGTCCCTTCTAGATTTTTATAATTTTTGAAATTTTACACACTTATTATACACTTTTTTATAAGTAAAGAACATATTTTCACAAAAAAATTTCTCAAAGTTTTTTTATTTTTTTCCGAAAGAAAACTCTTAAAAAGCTCCTGCATTGGCTATAAACCAGATTTTTTGGGTTTTAGGTCTTAGTTTTTCTATCTGTCAATGCTTAACCAAAATTTCTTCCTTAAAAAATTTTCACACCTCTAAAAATTTTGGAACTTGATGTATTGTGACTAATTCAAGAAATTTCAAAGACTTAGCAAAATATAAAGTTCAAAGACTATTTGGGATATGAACTTAAAATTCATAAAGTATAAAGTCAATTTCTTTTTCAATTTAGTTGTCGTGGGAGTTAAAAAAAGAGCAGGGAAAAAGGGGAGAGAGGGTATTTCGTAAATTTTTAACAATTTAAGGGTGATAAAATAATGATATGAAAAAATTAGAACAAAATTTGCATGGTAAAAGTAATTGTTATAAAATGACTAAGTTCTCATATATATGCTTTTTATTTGTAAGGTAAAGATTAGGGATGCTAAGTTTATTTTATTTGACATCACAGTAGATATATAAAGTACATATTTTTATGATTATAATGTTAGTATCAAAATGTGTATATTGTGTATATTTCTTATGATATTTATTTTTATTTTTAATTGAACATGTTTAGAGTTAATTTTTAATCAAAATAAAAATAAATGCAAAAATAAGAAAACAAATTTGAAAGAATACTACATTAATCTAATTTTTGATAAATATTCTGGGTATTCTGAGACTAATTAGGATTTAGACTTCTATGGATAAACCTTATTCTTTGCATGATTCTTGGATAGATTTTTGGAGATGTCTATTTATGCTTTTGGTTCTAGGACTACCTCGCAAGAGACTCTTCTAGAAGACCTTTTAACTCTGCTAGAGCTCCTTTGATAGGAGTCTATTGAGACTCTACCGGAGTTTTTTGTGCGAAACTTTATTTTTATGCTTTTGGGCTTTTCGTTCGTAGGCCTTCATTATTGGGTTAGTATGCATTCATTAGGTTTTTTTCCTCCAAATCTTTTTCCATTAGAGTTTCCCTCTGAGTTTTTCTCAAGATTTCGCTTTGGTTCTCCTATTGAATTTATTTGACTAGATCTTAGTCCACAAACACATAAGAATAATTATAATTTTCGCAAAAAAAAAAAAAAGACACAAGCTACCATATTTAGGTGGCCACAAAATTAGGATGGAAATTTCATGGTTGAGACACCATGAATATATATAGCCAGAAGAAGGCTAGTGAGTCGTCCACCTCCCCATCCCCCTCATGATCCTTAGAGCTTGGAATATTAGGGGTTTAAATCACCCTACAAAGCAATGGGAGGCCCACTCCTTGATTTTTCAACATCATCTTAGGTTTTGTGCTCTTCTTGAGATCCGCATCCAGCTTAGCCGCTCTCAAGACATCGCCTGTAATATTATGCCTCGTTGGTCTTGGCTTATGAACTATGAGTTTAGTCCCCAGGGGCGTATTTGGATTGGGTTTGATCCTAGTGTTTTCTTTGTGTCAGTTCTTGGAGGCTCGGATCAATTTCTTCATCTTTTATGTATTAGAGTTGCGGATTGTAAAGAGTTTGTTGTTTCTTGTATCTATGCCAGTTATGATAAGCCTGACCAGTCTCGATTATGGCATCGCCTTCTTTCCTTGGTGCCTAGCATTAATTTCTCCCCGTGGCTTCTTATGGGGGATTTTAATGTTTGTAAGCATTAGTATGAACCCAAGGTGGTAATTTGGATCGTTCTCTAGGTATGGCTCGTTTTGCTGACTTCCTCAACCGAGCCTCCCTTCAAGATCTTTCCTTTAGTGGCCCTATTCTGACGTGGAATAACAGACGTTCAGGCTCTAATTGTATCTTTCACAAGTTGGATCGTGTTCTTGTTAATGATGGGTGGCTGGTGCAGTTTGGTGATAGCTCAACTTCCTTCCTTCTACCATGTATCTCGGATCACAGCCCTATGACGGTCTCCTTGCAGAATGATCAGGGCAGGAGAGGTGGGCCTTTTCGCTTCAATAATCATTTGGTTGAGCACCTTTCCTTTGCTCAGACAGTTCAATCTTGTTGGGCCTTCAGGGTAGATGACTGGACTATGTATCGCCTTGTTAAAAAGCTCAAGGCTGTCAAGCATGGTCTCAAGTTCCTCAACACTAAGCAAGGTCATGTGACTTCATGTGTTTTAAGCCTTAGAGACCAGCTTCAGGAGATCCAGGGGCTTCTTTATTCCTCCCCCTCCGATGCCTCCCTTCGAGCCCATGAGTGTGACCTTTCTTGATCTTATTCGACTGCTTTGTCCTAAGAAAGTGAATTCTTTCGTCTTTGTGCCCGTATTCGCTGGAGTGGGAAGGGGATCGATGTTCCCATTTCTTTTTCCAACATATGCTTTCTAATAGTAATTTTCAACATATTCATAGTTTGATCAGGTCTGATGGTTCTCCCACGTCCTCGGAGTCTGAGGTTCCTCAAGTCCTCATATCTCATTTCTATGATCTTCTTGGGCCCTGTTCTAGAGGGACTGCTTTCAGCCGTGAGTCGCTTGTCATGTATGTTGATAGGGCCATCTCCCCTGATGCTTGGCCAGATCTACTGAGAGATGTCTCGGATAAGGAGATCCAATTGACTCTGTTCTCGATGGGGGATGATAAAGCCCCTGGTCCTGACGGTTTCACTATCAAGTTTTTTCGTCATGCTTGGGATATTATTGGGGCAAATTTTATAGCTGTTGTTTCTAGCTTTTTCCAGTCAGGTAAATTACTGGGTGAGATCAATGCTACTATCATCATCCTAGTGCCTAAGGTCCCCTACCCGGAGTCACCTAGCCAGTTCCATCTTATTTCTTGCTGTAACGTTGCCTATAAGGTCATCTCCAAGATTCTTTCCATTCGGATTAAGCCTCTGTTACCCCAGTTGGTCGATGTCTCCCAGACCGCCTTTGTGCCTGGTAGGTCTATAGATGACAATATCCTAATGGCACAGGAGTTGCTGCATCAATACCACATCCCAAAGGGTCCTGCCAAATGTGCTCTTAAGGTTGATCTTAGTAAGGCTTATGATTTGGTGGATTGGGATTTCCTTCTTTGTGTTCTGCACCGTATGAATTCCCCCCCTGCTTTGTCTCTTGGATCAAGGCCTGTGTGTCTACGACCTGTTTCTCAATTAAGGTTAATGGGATGCTCCATGATTTTTTCCCTGGTGGTCGAGGCCTTAAGCAAGGGGATCCTCTTTCCCCTTATCTCTTTGTCCTAATCATGCAAGTTCTCCATTGTATTGTCTCCTATCAATCGCACGGAGATGATTTCCATTTCCATTGGAAGTGTGATAGGTAAGACATTGCCATGCTCATGTTTGCTGATGACCTCATGCTTTTTTCCAATGGTGACTTGGCTTCGGTCCGCATTCCAAAGCAATGCCTTGATCGCTTTGCTATGATGTCTGGGTTAGAGGCGAATCTAACTAAAAGTGATTGCTTTGTTTGTTGTGATGACCCTAATCTTTGTCCTTCTCTAATGCAGGAATCAGGTTTTAGGCAGGGCTCTCTTCCTATTCGCTATCTTGGGATTCCCCTTATCTCGAAGCAACTTACTTATAATGATTGTCGTCCTATCTTGGACCATGTTCGTTCCAAAGTTGCTTCTTGGACGGGTCGCCTCCTTTCTTTTACGGGCCGTCTCCAGCTTGTCCAATCTGTCTTATCTACCATTCATGTGTTTTGGGCATCAATTTTTGTGCTCCCCAAGAAGGTTCTTAAGGAAGTGGAGAAAGTCATTCGTGCTTTCTTATGGGATGGTCCGGACTTGTCTCCCTATAAAGCTAAGGTTGCTTGGTCTGATATTTGTTTCCCAAAAGATCAAGGAGGCCTTGGTTTGTGCCCCCTTTATATCTGGAACCAAGCTCTTGCAACCAAATTGATCTGGCGCCTCATGCATGCCTCTTCTGAGTCCCTTTGGATTAGATGGATCCACTCGTACTGTATTAAGGACTCTTGTTCCTGGCTTCTTACGCCTCCTTACTCTTGTATGTGGTATTGGCATAGGATCCTTAACCTTAGGGGCGTTGTTCGTTCATTTCTTCGTTGGAAAATTAGCAATGGTCGTCATGTTTTTCTCTGGCATGACTAATGGCATCCCTTCGGTGTGCTGGTCGATTACTTCTCTCGTTCCTCGCCTTGGAGGACGGGTATCTCTTCTATAGCTAAGGTCTCCTCCATTATCTCTCATGGAACCTGGTCATGGCCCCTTATGCAGTTCTCGAGAGAAGCTCAGCTGATTGTGGAGTCTTTGTCGAGTCCTCCTCGTAGTCTTGTCCCTAACCTCCCTTGGTGGATCCCTGCGCTTGACAACTATTTCTCAATCCGCTCTGTTATGAGTATGTTGAGATGTAAGAGACCTTAGGTCCCTTGGTTTCATTTGGTCTAGCACTCCTCTGGGGTCCCATCCTATGCTTTTATCCTTTGGCTTGCCATTAAGGAGCACATTTTTACTTTGGATCGATTAAACCTATATTTGGCTTTTCCTAACAGGTGTTTCTTATGCAGAGGCGCGATGGAGAGCCATAGCCACTTATTGTTTAGCTGTGTTTATTCTAAACGGGTTTTGCAGAATCTTAGACGTCATGTGAAGTTTGCTTGGCCCTTGAGAAGTTGGGAGTGGGGTGTTTGCTGGGCTACTCATCGGTTGCGTGGTAAATCTCCGTGAGTGGTGGGTCACCGGCTTACTCTTCAAGTGGTAGTCTATTTTATTTGGCGTGAGCATAACAACCGATGCTTTCGGGATAGTGAGCATCATTCCACCCAGCTTGCACTCCAAATCCGGCAGGTGGTTTGGGTGAGGCTGGCCTTCATGTAGTTTTCTTGGTCCCTGTAGAGCATTGCCCTAGTTCGTTTCTGGCGTCTCCCTCATACATGCCTCTGCTCATGTCCGAGTGCTTGATTTTTTTCACTTGGAGGTCTTGTTGTAGGTCTTCAATTGCTTTGACGGTTCATATGTCTATGGTTCTTTTGTTTTCACTGTGTCTGCCTTTTGTGGCTTTTCTCTTGCCACGTATGTTTGTGGCGGTGTGTTCCGTCCTTTTTCCTTCAGTTAGTTGGTGTTGTTGGTTTGTTCTCTGCTTAGGGTATTCCCCTGTTGTGTTCTTAGTCGCTATTGCACTGGGCTCTTTTGTTCTATAAAATTCTTATTTATAGAAAAAAAGAAAAAAGAAAAAATATATATATAGCTAGAAAACACGCACTAAAGTAAGAGAAAATGTTATTTGTACAACTATAAGCACTAAAATAAGAGAAAATGTAATTTGTACATGATGTTCTTATGTTTTGACAGGCACATAATTACAAGTATTTCTTTAAGGAATTGACGACACTTCTTTATAAATTATCAACTATTTTTCGAAAATTATAAGCATTTTTGTTGTACGTAAAAAGTGTATAATTATCAAAAAAAATAGAAAAAAATACTTAAAACTCTATAATTTTAAAAATATATTTATAACACTTCTTTATAGTTAATAGTTTCACGAAAAAATGTTATTAATTAATTGAAAAAATACTTATAATTTTATAAATATTAAATATATTATTAACAAATTGTGTTCTCACCAAAACTAAAAGATAAATGTTCAATAAAAATTATTTTTATTAATTCTTTCTTTTTTTTTTCATCAGAATAAATAAAAGAGATCTTTAATTGTTTTTAAAAATTTACGATTTTACGATTTAATTTTATGAACCCTACTTCGATCCCACTTAAAATCTTAATTTTAACAACCTTCTTTTATTAACATTCTATATTGAATCTTATACATTTATATTAATATGGCACATAATATAATATATCAATGCATAAGTATCCTAAAAAATATCAAATTTGCGTATAAAAATAATATTTTTGTTGTATTTAATGGATCTTTTGGATGATTTAGGTGTGCATTGGCTTGTGAAAGCTTTTAACGGACTACAATTGTATAAAAATATCAATTGTAACTTTCCATTACAATTGATAAGCGAGGGCTGAAAAAGAAAATAAAGCACAATTTTGGTCAAAAAAGAAATAACAACAAAATACCCTCAACTAAACTAAATGCGACATGGGAACCTCTATATATACAAGAGGGAGGGAGGGAGAGAGAGAGACAAGGGCGGATCCATGCATGAGCAGACACAATTAACTATGCCAAAGTAAGCTCATTAACTAATGATTGTATACTTCACTAATGACTGTATACTTCTATGTTTGTTTATGGGTAGCCTTCCAACATCATTTGGATCAAATTATACTAATTTGTTATTGGCTTCATGATCATTTCATTGAAGACATATAAATAAGAATACCATATTGCTATTTGTATATAGTGTTTTGATTTTATATTTTATATTTATAACATTATAAGTATTTTTTCAAGTAATCAACAACATTTTTTTCTTGAATCTATCAATTACTTTTCAAAGAATATATAAACACTTTAAAAGGTAAAAGTGTTTTTAATTTTTGAAAACATTACTAGCCGATTAAATATGACTTTTAATTAACTAAATATGAAGCGGAATAAAAAGCACCGATCAAAATTGACAAAGATAAATTGATCACGAGATGAACCACAAATAGTCAACAAATCAACTGGTACATCATAGAAGATGTCAATTAAAGATAATTGTGAGTTAGCTATCTTTTGTCAAAAAATGAGAACAGATAAAAATTTTCTTTTTGAAACAAAACCAAAAAACTCATTAGAGAATCTTTCTAGGAGATTCTAAAGCTACCGACAATGAAGAGATAATGATTAAGGTTGTCAATAATAAAAAGTTCCACAAGTTAGAGATGCGGATACTAAAGAAACTATTGTTACAAATATCAGGTTGTGAATCAATACGATCAGAATTGCTCAAATCAACTAATTTATTGAGAAAGATCTTATGATGTCCATGAACAAGTTGAACAAAGGAAGTAAATTTGATTTTTATCTTTGATGAGATCGCGATTTTGGGAACGTCTTTCCACTTTAGGCAAGATTAATCTATATCTTCCCATCCTCAATTGGCGTTATCTTTGTAAGAGGGTAGCGTAACGACAGTGTCACATTTTCTTTGGTTGTCCTTACTCCAAAAGGATTTTGATTTCTTCAGGAAACAAGCGAAATTCAACTTGCCTTGGTCACGATGAGACCAAGGTGTCAAGTGGGTTACTAGGTGACGGTGCGGTAAGAACCCATGGGGGATCTTTAACCGCCTTATTCTACAAGCTTCTATTTATTTCATATGGCAGGAACGGAGCAATCGTTGGGTTTACAACAAGAAAAGGTCAGCATCCCAATTTATTTATCTGATCCAGAGTCTTGTACGGTCTTTTCTGTCCATTTTGCATTTTCCTTAGTCTCACCAGGGGTTAGCTTTTGCTCACTTTTAGCATCTTTCGTCAACATGTCTGAAATAATTATCTAGGCTTTCGCTCTTTGTCTTTGATGCCAAGATCTGTTTTTTTCTTTTGATGTGTTAGTTTGTCTCTATGTTTCTTGTATTGTTAATCGGGGCATGCCCTATCCTTTCATCAGTTAGGGTCAAGCATTGCAACCCTTTAACGGCTTTCGTGATAGTTAAAGGTATGGAAAGTTTAAAAGATTGGCCACTACTATTTTTTGAACTACTTAGTAAATGGGGATTGTCATCATAAAATGTCAACTTTCATGTCAAACGGTGGCTTGAAATACAAGTATGCTTTGCACTCTAAACTATTATTTAGGAGAGTAATCGGGTGTCTCCATCATAAAATGTTTGTAACACCCCGCTTTACCGAGCGCGTTATAACTTGGGACAATTTCGGGACAATAAATTTTTTTTCTTCTTTCAAACACTAAAACTAAACCACATCATTCCTCGAAATCGTCCCAGAATTTCCATCTATTAATCTCGAAAGAGAATCACTTACACATCAAATGCGAAAGCAATGATCGAAACCTAATATCTTAACATTAATCATAAATAAATTCTTACATCTTCAACATTCCTCAAAACGTTCAAAATCTAAAGTAGTAGAACTTAAATACAGGGGCTACGTTACATACATTTCATTTCTCATGCACTCTGCTAAGTGCCATTTCATGCCTCATTTATTCTCGTATCTGCTACAATCTCCACCTAGAACGTTTGAATATTCCAGGGGCAAAATCCAAGTTAGGTGATGAACTATCGAAGTAAAGGTACAGAAAACATATTTCGTGGATGAATGCAATGTCTTTCATCGTAAGTGTCAACTGCACCCCTCATGCTACCTACCATTTTTGCGGCCCCCTCTTTCGAAGCCGAGGTATATGGGTGCACCTTTAGTAAAGTAGTGGTGCCAGTTCGTACTCCCTACGGCCTCAAATGCGAGTGATCAATGATATCAACGTGTATTTATGCATTTCATAATCATGTCATGTATGCAGTCTACGTGATGGATACATATCAGGGCATGTCAATATGATGAAAACATTTTCGAGGAACTTAAACCAAACATTTTCCATAAAATAACTTTAATTAGGGAGTACCACTTACCTTCTCAAGCTTATTGGGCTACCTCGATATCAGTGCCTTGCCTCGATTTGCGTGTCAATCTCAAATTTACACAAATCTCTTCAACTTCAGCCTCAAAGTATCCTAATTACCATAATTATTTAAATAAACATTAAAAGCATTTTTCCATAATTTCTGGCATTTTCTTTAATTTTCTTTCTATTTCTTCCTAATTTTCCCCAATAAATCCAAACTAAATATTTCTAGAATATTTTCTCAAATATTCTTCTACGACAATTCATAAAATAATATTCTTAAATTTCTGGAATTTTCTAAGAAATTTTACTTACCTTAGCTTAGCATCTCTGACTTCCTCAGTATGCGTGCTCTATCCTTGAAATGCGTGTCCGGACCGTTTTTCTCGCCAAAATCACCGGGATATTACCGAAATATAATTTCCTATCTTTTGAGATTTTTCTAGGATTTTTTCGACATTTTCCCATTTAATTTTTCCTTTTCTTTTATTTCTTTTTCTTTTTCTTTTTCTTTTCTTTTCTTTTTTTTCTCCCTTTCTTCTTCCTCCTCCTCCCTCCTACAAGACCTGCAACTAAATCTTCTTCTTCTCTTTTTTTTTTTTTTTCTTCCTTTCTTCTTCCTCCTCATTCTTCTTCTTCTTCTTCTTCCTTCTCTTCTCTTCTTCTTCCTCTCATTTCTTCTTCTTCTTCTTATTTTTCTTCCTTTCTCCATTACCGAACCAGCACCCTCCGCGCACACAGCGCTTGCTGCTGCCAGCACCCGGCCCTCCTGCCAGTGGCCGCCGCTTGCCAGCGCCACCACGCGCCTCCCCCGTCGCCCCCGTTGCCTACACAGCTTCGCCGGTAGCTGATCACGGCCGCCTTCGGTCTTTGACTCTCGGCTGGTTGCTGCTCGTGCATCCATGGCCGCCCGCAACCTTGGGAGCTCGCGGCTATGGCCGCTTGCTGTGGCGGTTTGCTTTGCCACTCCGCGCCCCATTGCCTCAGCTGACCTCTCCCTCATGATCTCCTCTCTCTCTCTCTGCCTTGCTCACCCACGCTCGCTGCCATTTCTCCTTGCTTCCATTTGCCCACATCTCCTCCCCTTTTATAGCCGAATTCCACCCTCCACTCACCACTTTTGCCCATACTTCCTTGCGTGCAAAACCCTCTTAGCGTGAGAATCACTTCACTTGCTGCCATGGCTCTGCAGAGTATGGCATGGGATTTGAAGTTGCAGGGGGCGTGGCCATTGCGTGCCACTACACGCATATATATATATAATTATATATTATACTAATTTATTATTAAAGAAAAATACGTATAAACCTCAATTTTCTTCTTAATCTCACTAGAATAATTCTCTAATTGCAATAATATTCTCAAACACTGAATTAAATTACATTTTAATACAGAAAACATAAAATTAATAATTTTGAAACTTAGTTAAAAAGATGATTTCGCCCCAGTGTCCTCACCGAGTTGTGGTTTCATCCAGAAATCACTGAAGGGTTGCTCATTACGCAAAACCGGAGCCCTTCTAGGATTCCGTTGATTTTTCGGGAGTCTCCTACAACGATTCGGTTTTACAGTCTAAATAGCAGTTGTATTTTAGTTGTACCAAAAATTGTTCCTGATCTGATTTCTTTCGATACCATAAATCTTATCTCGATACGCTCGTAGAAACCATATAATTTTTCTTAGGCAATTTCACTCTGAGGTACTCCCTGCAGTCGATTCAGTACTTATAACTATTATCAAACCAATTTTTCGATATTCTAAACTTATTAAAATTACGTGGCAACCTTATCTAAACATGGGGTATTACAATGTTGACATTTATGCTGAAAGCCAAGTAATGCTTAGAAAGGTATTATGTGTGTGACCTATGTGCTCTCTATTCTATTTTTAGGGGAGTAACTAGGTGTTTTGATCATTAAATATTGGCATTCGTGTCGAAAGCATAATAATGCTTAGCTAGATGAAAATATGACAGCCCTGTCTTCTTGAAAGCAATTGTGGCTATTTGGCGGCATCCTCTAGTAATTTTTTTTTTATTTGTTGTGAGGAATGACTCTTTTCATTTTGGTTGATGGGTTCATGGTGTTTTGTGGTTAAGTCTAATTAATTGTTTCTTTGTGAGGATCTGGGTATGGCCTAGTTTTTGTTGTAGTGCCCTTGTAGACTCTTCACGTTGGTAGTTTTTTTCTTATCTTTTGTTTTTGCTCGGAGCATGCGATAGCTTAATTGTTGTACCATCTTTTTTCCGTTCAATAAAATTCTCATTTATAGAAAAAAAGAAAATAAATAAAAAATCATACAAAAATTATTTAAGGTACAACATAGATCGTGATTGAATACATTCTCTCATTTTATTTTTTTTTTTTTGTGTTTTTCAATTTTGCTAAACAATTTGGAGAGTCACTGAAATGGCCGAACAACCTCGGGAATAGGCCGTTGGAACAATTAAAAAGAGTTTCAAAGGCTTGCTCAAGCAGCCACTTTGACCTCTCTTATTGTCCCTCTCTAGATTTTTATAATTTTTGAGATTTCACATACTTATTATACACTTTTTTATAAGTGAAGAACATATTTTCACAAATTTTTTTGCTCTAAGTTATTTTTTTTTAACAAAAAGACTATTAAAAATCTCCTGCATTGGCAATAAACCGGATTTTTTAGGTTTTAGGTCTTGGTTTTTCCACTTGTCAGGACTTGACCAAAATTTATTCTTTCAAAAATTTTCCCATCTTTAATTAAGGAACTTTATTTTTCGCTAAGTATATTTGGGACCTTTATGATTGGTGACTAATTCAAGAAATTTCAAACACTTGGCAAAATATAAAGTTCAAAGAATGTTTGGGATAAACTTAAAGTTTATAAAATATACCCTCAATTTATTTTTCAATTTCATTGCCGTGGGAGTTAAGGGGGGGGGGGGGGGAGGGAAGGGAAGGGAGAGAGGGTATTTTGTAAATTTTTAACAATTTAAGGGTAATAAAATAATGGTACAAGAAAATTGGGACAAAATTTGCATAGTAAAAGTAATTGTTATCAATTGATTAATTTCACATATATATACTTTTTATTTGTAAACTAAAAATTATGGATACTAAGTTTATTTTATCAACATCAGAGTAGCACTACAACAAAAAACACTTATTGAGACATTTTTTTTATGACATTTTTTAAAAAGTGCCCTATATAATATTATTTTAATACACAATTTAAAGAAGTGCCTCAATAAAATAATTCTAATGAGACGCAGAGATGCAGTGCCCTGATAGAAAAATCTAATAAGATAGAATTTTTGAAGTGTCTTAATAAAATAATTCTTATGAGGCATTTTGATAAAGTGCCCTAACAGAAAAATTTAATAGGATAGAATTTTTGAAATGCCCTAATAAAATAATTTTAATGAGACATTTTCATAAAGTGCCCTAATAGAAAAATCTAATAGAGTAGAATTTTTTAAGTGCCCTAATAAAATAATTATAATGAGACACTTTGATGAAATATCCTAATAGAGTCGATTTACTATAAAATTAATATAGGCGCAATTACAGACCAGGTGGTCTTGCGGACCAGGTGGTCACACATGTGCATGAGGAATGAAAGGTCCAAACTTCGAGCCAATGGGGAAGCGAGCACGGTAGAGTTATTTTTCAGCCTGCCATTTGGCCATTTCATGGGGCGCCACGTGGTCACGCGCGGAGAGAAGGATTTGCCGTAAGAATCATGCGGAAAGGAAAGGTCTTGCGGCCTCAAGACAATAAGAACCACATTTGTTTTTAAGACATTTTTAAATGTCATTATATGTTTAAATTTACAGTTATTTTTGAGATATTTTTAAATATCGCTACATGTAAAACTAAGAGGGATATCTTGATAGATTTATATAGCATTTATAAGTGTCTCAATAAGTTTTGGGAGCACAATTACACGTGACACTTTTATTAGTGCCCTAATAGCTAAAATGCCCTAATAAATTACATGTTGTGGTGTTTTTAAAGGCCTCTTAATCTCAAAATTGTTGTAGTGTAGATATATAAAGTACATATTATTATGATTATAATGTTAATATCAAAATTTGTATATTGTGTATATTTCTTATGATATTTATTTTTATTTTTAATTAAAATAAAAATAAATGCAAAAATAAGAAAACAAATTAGAAAGAATACTACATTAATCTAATGTTTGATAATCATTCCGAGTATTCTAAAATTGATTAGGATTTAAACTTTTAGAGATAAACCTTATTTATTGCATGATTTCTAGAGAGATTTTCAAAGACATCTGTTTTGTGCTTTTGGTTCTGTGAATGTCTCACGAGAGACTTTTCTGGAAGACCTTTTAACCTTCATAGATCTCCTTTGGTAGGAGTATGTTGAGATGCTCCTAAGGACCCCTTTGCCAAGAGGGTCTCTTGGAGTGTTTTTGTGCAAGACTTTATTCTTATGTTTCTGGGCTTGTCATCTGTGGGCATTCATGATTCAGTTAGTATATACTCATTAGGTCATTACAAAAAAATGGCATTTAGCGAAGTTTTTTTTGCATTTAGCGGCGGTTTTGAGCCGTTGCGGAGCATTTAGCGGCGATTTTGACCAATCGCTGGAATAATAGCCGCTAATCATATTTTTTGCAGCGATTTTAAAACCATCGCAAAATTAGTGATTTAGCGGCGGTTTATAAAATATATAGCGGCGGGTGAAAAATCACCATGAAAATTATAAAAAAAATTAAAAATTTTAATTTTAGCTGCGGTTTTTCAACCGCCGCAAAAATAAAAACAAAATTAAAAATTTTAATTTTAGCGACGATTTCTAAAACTGTCGCTGAAATTAAAACAAAATTAAAAATTTTAATTTCTCCCACGCTGACCCGCCCACCCGCTCGCTTGGACCCGTCCGTGCCCGCGCAGTCACGTGGCTGCATGTCCGCGCACCACGTGCCGAGTCTGGAAATCTCTTTCCCTAGTTTCGAACCCACAACCTCCACTGTACACGTGCATGCGCACGACCGTTTGATCTGCCAAGCCCTCTTGTCATGTAACCGCATATATAAATTATATATCAAAACAACCACTATTTTCCAGAATTATATTTTATATTTTTTAATATAAATTAAAAAACATTAATTAATTTATTATTTTTTAAAAGAGTAAAGGAATAAATTAAAAATAAATTAAATTAACTAAATTAATTGATTAAAAATAAAAAATATATATATATTTTTTAAAATTATTAAAATTTTGTTAAATTTATTTTTATTTTAATTTTTTAAATTAAATTTTTAATTAACTAGTGGTGAACCCATGTGATATATGGGAGAGTTTTATTTTAAAATAAAAAAATAAATTTATTATTTTAAATAATTTTAACAGAATTGATAATTATAATTTTTTTTAATCTTTAATCATGTTGAAAAAATTTAAGTTTACTTAATTATTCACTATTCAATATACTAATGGAGAACACTTTTAATTCAATATACTGTCATTCAATGTATTAAAAAATAATTAACATATTAAATAGGTCACTTGAGAAAATACTTATAATTTTTTTTATTATATTATATTTATTTATAAATAAATATTTTCACTTAAAAATGTTCGTTATTTTTTATTTATTATATTATAATTATAAATATAAATTAAAACTCTTAAATATGAGTAAGAATAAGTTTTTTCAATAATAACAAAATTTTAAAAAAAATAATTTTGATTTCTTCCATAGTTTTAAAAATATGATACCTTAAATATTAATTAGCATTGAAAAACCCTAACATTTGACAACCTTAAATAATTTTTTATGAATTTGTTAAGACATCACATTTTCAAGACTATAATATAATTATTAAAGTAATTAATAATTAATTAATCACTACCTTTGATTTAATACAAGTTTTTGAGGGAAAAAATTTACCATTGATTGACACTTGGCAAAATACTTTATTTGACTATCATATTTTAATATTATATAAATATACATAGAATAAAGATATAAAAATAATATTTTAAATAAATGGATAATTTTTTATGACTTAATTAATAGTTTAAGTTCTCTATTAATATTTCTCATAAAACTCATGCAAATTTAAGACAAAACAATTAGCATTAAAAAAATCGTATATTTAAAATTTATTATTAATTTTACAATAATTAGTACATATTATTTCAAAACAATTGAAATATTTAAATTATTAATGCAAATTACAAAATATAAATTATTAATGCAATAAGTATTAAACGCAAATCATTAATACACGTTTTGAGGGAAAATTTTATTACTACTTATTATTTCAAAGCAATTGAATGATTTAAATTATTAATGCAAAGTACAAAATGCAAATTATTAATGCAATAAGTATTAATTGTAAATCATTAATACAAGTTTTTGAGGAAAATTTCTTTTTTCAAGACTATCCTACTTTTATATATATAAATATGTAAATTACAAAATATAAATTATTAATGCAATAAGTACTAAATGCAAATCATTAATGCAAGTTTTGGGGAAAAATTTTATTACTACTTATTATTTCAAAGCAATTGAAAATTTTAAATTATTAATGCAAATTACAAAATATAAATTATTAATACAATAAGTGTTAATTGCAAATCATTAATTAATGCAAGTTTTGGGAGGAAATTTCTTTTTTTAAAACTATCCTACTTTTATATATATAAATATGCAAATTACAAAATGTAAATTATTAATGCAATAAGTACAAAATGCAAATCATTAATACAAGTTTTGGGGGAAATTTTATTACTACTTATTATTTCAAAGCAATTGAAAATTTTAAATTATTAATGCGATTTACAAAATATAAATTATTAATACAATAAGTATTAATTACAAATCATTAATGCAAATTTAGGGGGGAAATTTCTTTTTTCAAGACTATCCTACTTTTATATATATAAATATGCAAATTACAAAATGTAAATTATTAAAGCAATAAGTACTAAATGCAAATCATTAATTTAAGTTTTGGGGAAAAATTTTATTACTACTTATTATTTCAAAGCAATTGAAAATTTTAAATTATTAATGCAAATTACAAAATGTAAATTATTAATACAATAAGTGTTAATTGCAAATCATTAATTAATGGAAGTTTTTGGAGAAAATTTCTTTTTTCAAGACTATCCTACTTTTTTATATATAAAGATTTTGCAATTAATTTAAATTAAATTTTTAATTTCTTTTTAAGATTTTATATTGCTTTTTATTAATTTAATTCAATTTAATTTTAATTTTAATTTTGAATTATTTAATTATTTTTAAATTTAGCGGCGGATAAAAACTGCCGCTAAATTAAAATTTTTAATGAATTTTGCAGCGATTTTTGAAAAACGCTGCAAATGTTAATTTAATTTTAATTATAAATTATTTAATTTATTTTTAATTTAGCGACGATTTTGAAAAACCACCTCTAAATTAAATTTTTAATGAATTTTGCGGCGATTTCTAAAACCTACCACAAATGTTAATTTAATTTTAATTATAAATTATTTAATTTTTTTTTAATTTAGCAGTTGTTTTAGAAAACCGCCGCTAAATTAAATTTTTCATGAATTTTGCAGCAGTTTTTCAAAACCGTCACAAATGTATTTTTATTTTAATTTTTATTTATTTAATTATTTTTTAATTTAGCGGCGATTTCTCAAAAATCGCCTCTAAATTCAATTTTATTTTTTAATTATTTAATTATTTTCTAAAATTAGCGACGGTTATTTGAAAACCACCACAAAATTGAACGTTTTAATGAATTTTACAACGGTTTTTAAAAACCGCTACAAAATGTTAAAAAAATGGCCGCTAAAATAGTATTTTGCAACCGCCGCAAAATTCTATTTTTTGCAACGATTTTAAAAGCCATCGCAAAAAAATCGTCGTTAAAAATCAATTTTTTTGTAGTGGGTCCTTTTGCACCAAATCTTTTTCCACTAGTCTCCCTTTGAGTTTTTCTCAACATTAATTTGGGTCTCCTATTAAATTTATTTGACTAGATCTTAGTCCACAAACACATAAGAATAATTATAATTTTCACAAGAAAAAGACACAAGTTGTCTCATTTAAGTGGTCACAAAATTAAGATGTGAATTTTATTATTGAAACACCATGAATATATATAGTGAGAAACCACACACATGAACATATAGAATCTTTTAGAGAAAACAACATTTTTGTTTGATATCCACTTCTACATTTACAAGAATTAGAGTAGGAGAAAATATTATTTATATGTGACATTTTCATGTTTTGGCACTCACATAATTATAAGTATTTCTTTAAGGTATTGACAACACTTATTTATAAATTATCAACTATTTTTAAAAAAATATAAACATTTTTGTAGTACGTAAAAAGTATATAATAATAAAAAAATAGAAAAATTCTTAAAACTCTATAATTTTATAAATATACTTATAACACTTCTTTATAGTTAACAGTATTACCAAAAGTTGATATTAATTAATTGAAAAAATAGTTATAATTTTAAAAATATCAAATATATTATTATCAAACCGTTTTTTTCCACAAAATTAAAAGATAAATGTTCAATATAAATAATTTTTGCTAATTCTTTCCTTTTTTTTTCATCGGTACAAATAAAAAATGGAAAATGTATTTCTAATTATTTTTAAAATCTTATAATTTTACGATTTAAGTTTACGATTTGATTTTATGAACTCTCTTTCGATCTCATTTAAAATCTCGATTTTAACAACCTTATTTGATTAATATTCTTTATTAAATCTTATACATTTATATTAATATGATAGACAATATAATATATCAACGCACGAGTATCATAAAAAATACCAAATTTGAGTATAAAAATAATATGTTTGTTGTATTTAATGGATCGTTTGGATCATTTGGTTATGCATTGACTTGTGAAAGCTTTTAAATGACTTTTGGGGGGGGGTTAAACGTATTGGCGCACGCACACACAAAAAAAAATCTACCGGCAATGAAAACAAATAATAAATTTTGTTTTTCATGAAGCAAGACCGAATATTTTATTGGAGAATCTTTATAAGAGATTCCGAAATTATTGATAATGAAAAGATAGAAATACTGATATTAAAGAAAATATTTTTTTAAGTATAAACAAGATGTGAATCAACGCAATTAAAATATAAGGTAAGATAAAGATTGTAGTTGAATACAAGAAATCAAGATATTTATTTTCTTTATTTTCTATTTAAAAATATTCTTTTCTTTTCTTCCTTTATTTAACAAAAAATAAGGAGATTGGAAAATAGACTAAACAAACAAATTAAGGCTAAATTTGCATTACAATTGATAAGTGAGAGCTGTAAAAGCAAATAAAGCACAATTTTGGGCAAGACTGAAATAACAACAAAATAACCCCAACCAAACTAAACTAAACTAAACGCCATGGGAACCTATATATACAAGAGGGAGAGAGAGAGAGAGAGAGAGAGAGAGAGAAAGAGATTGAGATTGGATAGGGATTAGCTTTGGGGTTTTGAATTCGAATCTGGATTTTGATTACGTTTCGGATTTGGATATGGATTTCGAAGCTATATAGAGACAGAGGAGGGAGGGCTGCGTCGATCAGTGTTTGTTTTGCTGTCATTCTGAACGGATCAATCGGTAAAGATTCAAGAATCGAGCGACCGGCGACCATTTTCGAAGGAAGGCCTTTAATCTCGACTTCAGGTTTGCATATCTCCCATCTGCGACCGATCTTTCTTTATCAGCATTGATGGTTGAGGGTTTTCTTTTACCGCAATCGTCAAGGTGGCTATGGACTGATAGTTTAGGGTTTTCTCGTACCGCAATCCATGAAGAAGCCGTCAAGAAGGCTACGGCGACCGTAGTCTTGACGGCTACGGCGACCGTAGTCGGTTCCGTGTTTTTGAGTTGTCCGTATTCGCCCTTTGGGGATTGGAAATTTTGGAATTTTGTATTCAGGGCATGGAAATCCCGGGTTCGTTCACTGTCTTCGGCTTGCAATCGAGAAATCCGAAGGCTCAGTGGTGTTATGGGGATAGGAGATCCAGAGATTTTGGTCTTGATCGGTTTCTTGGATTTGGAATTTGGACGGTTTTCTTGATGAAAGACGGACGCTGTTGGCTACAGACTTTACACGTCATTAATTAATTAAATATCTCTCTGTGCATATAGCATGGCTACCGCAGCGGCAAGAGTTTCAGAGAGGAGGCAGGGGTCAGGTTTTCATCGGCGGCAATCCAGAGGAGGAGGAGGAGCGAACGTTATTTGTGCATTTTGGCTTGAGGGGAGGTGCAGTCGACACCCGTGTAAGTTCTTGCACGCAGAATCAGGATCAGCGGCCTCACCGCGACCTAAACAATTCCAAGCCCACAAGTCAAGAACCTGGAAGAGGACTCCCGGCAACAGCAGTACTGTCAAGAATTCATCCGTGTTGTCTGGTGGAGAGGATGGACCTAAACATATTAATGATACTGAAAGAGTTGAAGACGAAGTTTGCCGGCACTGGCTTTCTGGAAAGTGCGTGCGTGGCGAGCACTGCAAATACTTGCACTCGTGGTCCTGTGGCAATGGGTTTTCAATGTTCACGAAGCTAGAGGGGCACAGCAAGGTGATTGTTTGAAATTGAACAGTTGTTCCTGGATTGTTTGGTTCCTGCATTTTCTTTTACTTGCAGTATGTGAATAACATTAATTTTGGGCACAATACATAGGCTGTTAAAGGGATTGCACTTCCTTCTGGCTCCTACAAACTTTACACGGGTTGTAAGGACAAAACCGTACGAGTATGGGACTGCAATACTGGTCAGGTCAGTATAATTACCTCCATTTGCACTGGCCTCTTCTTATTGATAAATCTTGATTTCCCTGCAATATATAAATTGACGTGTTGTATCAATTCTACGCATGGAAAATGCACAGTGCGTTCAAGTGGTTGATCTTCCGGGTGAAGTTGGGTCGCTGATCAGTGAGGGTCCATGGGTATTTGTGGGCACGGAAGATGCTGTTAAGGTACTTTACATTTTGGCCTGAATGCACGATTGTTAATTTTATTTCCTAATGTGGTGGTCAAAATTTTTTAATTTTTTTGTGGGTGTTGCAGGTGTGGAACACACAGACGGGCAATGAACTGACGCTTCTCGGACCAGTTGGACTAGTTCGTGCTTTGGCCACCACGGATGATACACTTTTCGCTGCAACACAGGTATATACTTCATGGATTTGTTAGTTGTTTCGTAGTTTCGCAATTCTCCATTGAATACTCATTAGAAAAAATATAAAGAGCCCACTATGATTGGTTTTTGATGCATATGTATGCTTCCATATTGTTGATAAACATATGTTCTCTTTTGAAAATTGAGTCTCCTTATGTAGCTAGCTAACAATGTGTGGTCTTTTCTTGAGTGTATTTGCATGTAGGTAACGGTGTTTTGTCTTTTTCCTTACATTTTTACTTCTTTTCTCTTTTAAAAAATTAAGATGCATGCTTGAAGTTAGCCTTAGATTTGCCAGGCAATCTTCTCACTAATCTTCTTTTTCCTTCTGTTGTAATATCATAATTTGTATGTTCTGAAGTTTTTTTTTTTCCTGTTTTTTTTCTTTTTACCATAGGATGGCACCATATTGGCCTGGAAATTTAGATTCGAAAATGAACCCCCTGAATTACTCGCGTCACTGAAGGGTCACAGTGGTGTTGTTATTTGTCTTTTTATTGGAGCAAACAAGATCTACTCCGGTTCGATGGACAACACAATAAGAGTAAGTTGCTTGGCGTTCTAATCTTCAATTGATCTGTTTTGGCCTATCATTTAGGTTGACCGCTCATATGTCTTGGCTTCCATGGGTTTCAGGTGTGGGACCTGAATACCTTGCTGTGTGTCCAAACACTACAAGGACATACAGGTGCCGTTATGTCTGTTCTTTGCTGGGACAAGTATTTGCTGTCCTGTTCTTTGGATGGAAGCATAAAGGTTGGGTTTTTTTTTGTTTTGTTTCTGCTTTTAGTTCAGAATAGCAGCCCCTATTGGTATTATATACCATTTTCCTCTGTTCTGATTGTGTTTTTCTGAGCAGGCTTGGGGTTCCACCGAAGCTGGGGACATGGAGATGATCTACACTCATGAAGAAGAACATGTAATGACTATTGTGAATGAATTTTTTGCACTAGCTAGCTACATCCATCCCCTGTATTGCATTTCTCTGCATGCATTTAATAAGTTAAAATTTGTTCTTTTTTGCTTCTTTTCTCTCCTTTTGTCTTTTATGTTCTCTATTAGTTCAAAGAATTTTAGCTCATCCAAACGTAGTGGCCGCCAAAAGCTCACACTTGAACTGAATCGTGGGCATTTTCTTTTGTTCAAGAAGCATTTTGGTTCATCGTCCAAACTTAGAGGCCAAAAGCTCGCAGTTGAACTAAATAAGATTGTAAAATTCCAATCGGTCTGATGTTTCAGGGTGTTCTTGGCCTTTGTGGGCTTAATGATGCTGAGGGCAAACCTATTCTGCTCTGCTCATGCCACGACAACTATGTCCGGTTGTATGACTTGCCAACGTAAGTATGAAACAGATGATACACACGTCTCCAAATGTCTCCTCTTTTTTTTTTTACAGCACAAACAATTAACCAACCAACCAAGTGATTTGATTTTATGAAAATGAAATGGGTTTTAGGTTCGCTGAAAGGGGCAAGCTGTTTGCAAAACGAGAAGTGCGGGCAATTCAGATTGGCCCAGCAGGCACAGGCCTCTTCTTCACCGGGGATGCAACGGGCCAAATAACAGTGTGGAAATTGGATGCAGAGTCGAAGAAGAAGACGTCGTCGTCTTCATCATGAGCCAGCCAGCCAGCCAACCATTCTGTGTGCTGTAAACTCAACCTCATTCGTTCATGGAGATTGGAAGCTCAACCTTCTGTGTAGATATATTGCTCGTTGAGATTGGATATTGTGCGGTATTAATTTTGAATATTTTAATGCTTATGTTATGATGCATGGTCAATTCAATTGAACGACACTGTTCTTGCTTGATGATTTCAAGATGTAGCAATATCTTATGTAGGGGGGTTGAAAGTGCTTGATTATTATGGTTATTGAAGTGCATGCCTTGGTAAGAAATTTGCGTGAATTTTGTGATTATGCATGATTGAATTGTGTGATGCTTGTCTTGTTAATTATCCCTGGAAGTTAGTTCTAAACAAAGTTTAAGTAAAAAAAGGGCAAAAAGAAATGGAAAGAAAAAAATAAAAAGAAATGAGACTTTATCTACTCCAATGTTTCCTGTTGCTCAGTAACTGGGGGTTAGACATGACACCCGTGCCAACTTTCACGTCAAACGGTGACTTGAAATATGAGTATGCAAAGCACTCTAAGCTTATGACTTGTTGAGTAACCGGGTCCTTACATCACAAATGGTAGCATTCGCGTCAAAAGACAAGTGATAGTTTAGGGAAGAATGTGTGTCCCAAAAAAAAAAAAAAAAATTCAAAAAGCCCTAATATGCTAATTTGTTTGTGGTAGTAGAAAGGGACAATCGCAAGGTTTGATTATTGCATGATTTAATTGTGTTGATTATAAGATTTGCGTGAATTTATTTAGAGATGCGTATGGATATGAGAGTAATAGTATTGGCATGATTAACCCTCTTCTTTGGTATTGTTGGATTTTGAATTATTCGTCAAGTTTTGATGGTGTTTGATCTTAATCTTACTTGACTATGTACAATAGCATAATCATACCTATAGGGCTTTGGTTATTTCCAAAATGTTATTCGCACGCTGAGCAATCTGATGTAATATATTTACATTGATATATTGAATTTCATGTTTGATCAATACAAGTGAATGGTATATTGAGACATTCCCGAAGATCCCTTTGCTGAGAAAGTCTCTTATTTTTGTGCGAGACTCTATTCTTATGCTTTTGGGCTTGTCATTTGTGAGTTTTCGTGATTGAGTTAGTATGTATTCATTAGGTATTTTTGCTCCAAATTTATTTTCGTTAGTCTTTCTCTAAGTTTTTTTCTCAACATTTTGTTCTAAGTCTCTTATTAAATTTATTTGACTAGATCTTAGTTCACAAGCATATAAGAATAATTATAATTTTCGCAAGAAGAAGACACAAGCTGTCTTAATTTTCGCAAGAAAAAGACACAAGTATGATATTCTTTCAAATATCATCAAGACGCGAATCAACGCAATTAGAATTTAAGGTAAAATAGAGATCGTGATTGAATACCAAAAAATAAAACCCATTTCCTTTCTTTTCTTTCTTTATTTAACAAAAAAAATAAGGAGATCGAAAATAGACTAAACAAACTAACAAAGGCTAAAATTGCATTACAATTGATAAGCGAGGGCTGCAAAAGCAAATAAAGCACAATTTTGGGCAAGACTGAAATAACAAGAAAATACCCCCAACTAAACTAAACGACATGGGAGGCAGGGATTGGGATTAGGATTCGGATTTTGAATTCGAATCTGGATTTTGATCTCGTTTTGGATTTGGATATGGATTTCGAAGCTGTATAGAGACAGAGGAGGGAGGGCTGCGTCGATCAGTGTTTGTTTTGCTGTCATTCTGAACGGATCAATCGGTAAAGATTCAAGAATCGAGCGACCGACGACCATTGTCGAAGGAAGGCCTTCAATCTGGACTTCAGGTTTGCATATCTCCCATCTGCGACCGATCTTTCTTTATCAGTATTGATGGTTGAGGGTTTTCTTTTACCGCAATCGTCAAGATGGCTATGGACTGATAGTTTAGGGTTTTCTCGTACCGTAATCCATGAAGAAGCTGTCAAGAAGGCTACGGCGACCGTAGTCGGTTCCATATTTTTGAGTTGTCCGTATTCGCCCTTTGGGGTTTGGAAATTTTGGAATTTTGTATTCAGGGCATGGAAATCCCAGGTTCGTTCACTGTCTTCGGCTTGCAATCGAGAAATCCGAAGGCTCAGTGGTGTTATGGGGAATAGGAGATCCAGAGATTTTGGTCTTGATCGGATTCTTGGATTTGGAATTTGGACGGTTTTCTTGATGAAAGAGACTACAGAGCGATTGTTCACGTCATTAATTAATTAAATATCTCTCTGTGCATATAACATGGCTACCGCAGCGGCAAGAGTTTCAGAGAGGAGGCAGGGGTCAGGTTTTCATCGGCGGCAATCCAGAGGAGGAGGAGCGAACGTTATTTGTGCCTTTTGGCTTGAGGGGAGGTGCAGTGGACACCCGTGTAAGTTCTTGCACGCAGAATCAGGATCAGCGGCCTCACCGCGACCTAAACAATTCCAAGCCCACAAGTCAAGAACCTGGAAGAGGACTCCCGACAACAGCAGTACTGTCAAGAATTCATCCGTGTTGTCTGGTGGAGAGGATGGACCTAAACATAGTAATGGTGCTGAAAGAGTTGAAGACGAAGTTTGCCGACACTGGCTTTCTGGAAAGTGCGTGCGTGGCGAGGACTGCAAATACTTGCACTCGTGGTCCTGTGGCAATGGGTTTTCAATGTTCACGAAGCTAGAGGGGCACAGCAAGGTGATTGTTTGAAATTGAACAGTTGTTCCTGGATTTTCTTTTACTTGCAGTATGTGAATAACATTAATTTTGGGCGCAATATATAGGCTGTTAAAGGGATTGCACTTCCTTCTGTCTCCTACACACTTTACACGGGTTGTAAGGACAAAACCGTACGAGTACGGGACTGCAATACTGGTCAGGTCAGTATAATTACCTCCATTTGCACTGGCCTCTTCTTATTGATAAATCTTGCTTTCCCTGCAATATATAAATTTACATGTCTTATCATTTCTATGCATGGAAAATGCACAGTGCGTTCAAGTGGTTGATCTTCCGGGTGAAGTTGGGTCGCTGATCAGTGAGGGTCCATGGGTATTTGTGGGCATGGAAGAGGATGCTGTTAAGGTACTTTACATTTTCGCCTGAATGCACTATTGTAAATTTTATTTCCTAATGTGGTGGTCCAAATTTGTTAATTTTTTTGTGGGTGTTGCAGGTGTGGAACACACAGACGGGCAATGAACTGACGCTTCTCGGACCAATTGGACTAGTTCGTGCTTTAGCCACCACGGATGATATGCTTTTTGCTGCGACACAGGTATATACTTCATGGATTTGTCAGTTATTTCGGATATGTAGTTTCGCAAGTCTCCATTGAGTACTCATTAGAAAAAATATAAGGAGCCCACTATGATTGGTTTTTGATGCATATGTATGCTTCCATATTGTTGATAAACATATGTTCTCTTTTAATGGTGTTTTGTCTTTTTCCTTCTATCTTTTCTACTTCTTTTTCTCTTTTAAAAAATTAAGATGCATGCTTAAAGTTAGTCTTAGATTTGCCAGGCAATCTTCTCACTAATCTTCTTTTTCGTTCTGTTGTAATATCATAATTTGTAAGTTCTGAAGTTCTTTTTTTTTTTTTTTTTTTCTGTTTTTTGCCTTTTTACCATAGGATAGCACTATATTGGCCTGGAAATTTAGGTCCGAAAATGAACCCCCTGAATTAATCACGTCAATGAAGGGTCATAGTCGTGTTGTTATTTGTCTTGCTATTGGAGCAAACAAGATCTACTCCGGTTCAATGGACAACACAATAAGAGTAAGTTGATTGGCGTTCTAATCTTCAATTGATCTGTTTTGGCCTATCATTTAGGTTGACTGCTCATATGTCTTGGCTTCCATGGGTTTTAGGTGTGGGACCTGAATACCTTGCTCTGTGTCCAAACACTACAAGGACATATAAGTGCCGTTATGTCTGTTCTTTGCTGGGACAAGTATTTGCTGTCCTGTTCTTTGGATGGAAACCTAAAGGTTTTACTTTTTGTTTCTGCTTTTAGTTCAGAATAGCAGCCCCTATTTGTATTATATACCATTTTCCTCTGTTCTGATTGTGTTTTTCTGTGCAGGCTTGGGGTTCCACCGAAGCTGGGGACATAGAGATGGTCTACACTCATGAAGAAGAACATGTAATGACTATTGTGAATGAATTTTTTGCACTAGATAGCTACATCCATCCCCTGTATTGCATTTTTCTGCATGCACTTAACATGTGGATATTTGTTCTTTTTTGCTTCTTTTCTCTCCTTTATCTTTTATGTTCTCTATTAGTTTGAAGCATTTTAGCTCATCCAAACATAGTGGCCGCCAATAACTCACAGTTGAACTAAATCGTGGTCATTTTCTTTTGTTCAAGAAGCATTTTGGCTCATCATCTGAACATAGTGGCCAAAAGCTCGCAGTTGAACTAAATAAGACGGTAAAATTCCAATCTGTCTGATGTTTCAGGGTGTTCTTGGCCTTTGTGGGCTTAATGATGCTGAGGCCAAACCTATTCTGCTCTGCTCATGCCACGACAACTATGTCCGGTTGTATGACTTGCCAACGTAAGTATGAAATAGATGATACACACGTCTCCAAATGTCAACTTTTTGGTTACAGCACAAACAATTGACCAACCAACCCAAGTGATTTGATTTTATGAAAATGAAATTGGTTTTAGGTTCGCTGAAAGGGGTAAGCTGTTTGCGAAAAGAGAAGTGCAGGCACAGGCCTCTTCTTCACGGGGGATGCAACTGGCCAAATAACAGTGTGGAAATTTGATGCAGAGTTGAAGAGAAGCAGACATCGTCATCATCATCGTGAGCCAGCCATTCTTATGTTTTAGAAAGTGTAATTAATGTATTTTTATTGTTTCATTCGTTGATTCACCCTACTAAGGTGTCTAAATATGCTGTTCTGCTGGAGGAGAATTAATTTGTTGAATGAATGAAGTTGAGTCTGTACCAAAGTTTATTTGTTGAATGCAATAAAATCGAGAAGTTGATTAACCATTATTCTTGTGAGGAAATAAAACTTTTAGTTGGCTGGGAGAGTGTGGGAAAGAAGCCTGCGAACTGACTCAAATGCCATTGAGGGCTAGTTGGGCTTGGTGCTAGTGATCTGCTGAGGGGTACAACAGCAGCCTGCCTCTTCCATCAAGAGATTCTTAAATTTTCCAAAACTTGGAAGGCATATCATTGATGTATACATTCTTTCTTTCCTGTGTTTTATCTATTTTTCCAAAAACTTTGGGCATAGTTAAAATAACCGATCTACCCCTTGAAGAGGTCCTTGTAGCAATTTTAAAAGAGTTTCAGAGGATGCACTGGCAGCCATTTTGACCTCTCTTATTGCCCATCTCTAGACTTTTATAATTTTTTAGATTTTATACATTTATTTTAAAAAAATTTATAAGTAAAAAACATATTTTTACAGATTTTTTTCCAAGACTTTTTTTCTTTTAGAAAAATAGAACTCCTAAAAGGCCCCGTTTTGCACGACAATAAATTATATTTTTTTAGATTTTAGGTCTTGATTTGTTTACCTATTAGGGCTTAACAAAAAATTTATTTTTCCAAAATTTTTCACACCCCTAATTTAAGACGTCCAATCATGTTTTTTCTATTTTTCAGAATTTTTCGAGGATTGCTTGCACCTTAATGAGCCCATTTCAACTCATCTACTTCAAAAACTCAGTTTGAGACCATATTCTTAAATTGGAAAATCATGTGTCCTCAACTAAAACCCAAGACCTTTTAAATAGATTATAGACATGGAATAAAATCGAGACATAATCTTATGCCAAATTAAGCTCATTAACTAATGACTAGCCATACACTTCTAAGTTTGTTTATGGAAAGCCTTCTACCTTCATTTAAATTAGATGATTATATTAATTTGTCCTTGTTTTCATGACCATTTCATTGAATGATACATAAATAAGAATATCGTAATGTAATTTGTATATAGAGTTTTAATATTATATTTAATATTTATAAAATTATAGGTATTTTTTCAATTAATTAACAACACTTTTTTGTGAAACTATTAACTACTTTTTGAAAATTATGAACACTTTAAAAAGTAAATTTTTTTCTAATTTTTAAAAATTATACACTTTTTACGTACAACAAAAATCCTTATAATTTTTGAAAAATAATTGATAATTTATAAAGAAATGCCTTCAATTCCTTAAAAAAATACTTATAATTATGTGAGTATCAGAACATGAAAACATAACATACAAATAACATTTTCTACAACTCTAATACTTGCAGTTGTATAGGTTGATATAAAACAAAAGCGTTGTCTTCTTTAAATAATTCTATATGTATGTGTGTGTGATTTCTCACTATATATAGTCATGGTGTCTCAATCATGAAATTCACATCCTAATTTTGTGACCACCTAAATAAAACAGCTTGTGTCTTTTTCTTGCAAAAATTATAATTATTCTTATGTGTACGTGGACAACTAAGATCTAGTCAAATAAATTCAATGGGAACCCTATAGCAAAATCTTGAGTAAAGACTTGGAGCAAAATCACCTAATGAATACATATTAACCCAATCATGAAAGCGACAAGTTCAAAAGCTAAAAATAAAGTATAAAGTCTAGCATAGAAAGACCCCAAGAGACTTTGTCGGCAAAAAGGTTCTAAGGAGAGTCTCAGACTCCTACTAAAGAAGCTCTAGGAGACTTATAAGGTCTTCCAAAAGAGTCTCTCATGAGATATTCCTGGAACTAAAAGCACAAATAGATATCTCCGAAAATCTCTCCAAGAATCATATAAGGAATAAGGTTTAACTATAGAACCTTAAATCTTAATCGATCTCGAAATACTCAAAATGGTTATCAAACATTAGATTAATGTAGTATTATTTCAAATTTGTTTTCTTATTTTTGCATTTATATTTATTTTTATTTTAATTAAAAATAAAATCTTTTGTTGTTGAATTAAAAATAAAAATAAATATCATAAGAAATATACATAATATACAAATTTTGATATTAACATTATATTCATAAGAATATGTATTTTATATATCTATTGTAATATTAGATAACTCAGTATCCCTAATCTTTAACTTACAAATAAAAAGCATATATATGAAAAATTAGTCAATTTATAACAATTACTTTTACCATAGAAATTTTGTTCCAATTTTCCCATATCATTATTTTATCACCCTTAAATTGTTAAAAATTTACAAAATACCCTCTCTCATTTCCCCTCCTCTTTTTTTAACTTCCACAACAACGAAATTGAAAAAGAAATTGACGATATACTTTATAAACTTTAAGTTTTTATTCCAAATATTCTTTGAACTCAGGGGCGGATCCAGAAATTTATGTAGGGGGAGGCTGAAATTTTTTTTTAACATGTAAAATTATACATCACAAATTTTGGGGTGAGCTGTAATTTTTTTTAAGACTAATTTATTATTTTTTACATTAAAAAAATAATTTTTTATATTAAAAGTTTTTTTAATATAATAAATTTAATTTTTTAATATAAAATTAATTTTAATTGTGAGCTGCAGCTCAAGTGTAGATCTGCCCCTGTTTAAACTTTATATTTTGCTAAGTAAGTCTTTGAGCTTTTTTGAAGTAGTCACAATACATCTTTTATTACTAATAAAGTTAAATATTAATTGATCATATGCCGGATGAGCTTTGGGCCTAGATATCCATTGAATTTTAATTTTCACTAAATTTGATTCATGAACTTTCTAAAAATGGCCAAGACAATTCCTTCATAAAGAAATGATGCTAATTAAATTAATTTAATTTAAAATTATCCTTAATTTCTATTAATTTTTTGTTTAAGTGACATTGTTTTTTATGAGGGGATGTCCTACCTATTTCAAAAAAGTTCAAGAACCAGTTTGAAAAAAAAAAAAAAAAAAGTTAAGAGGAGTTGTCTTAAGACCTAAAGTTTAGGAAATTTTTGGTCAAAAGCCTAAAGTTTTGAGTGTTTACATTCAATACTTGACGTTAATAATAACGGAAAAGGTCTTGTGACTAATTTCAAAAAAAAAAATAGAAATTTATTTGGTAAAATATAAAGTTCAAAAATATCCGGTCCAAATACCTAAAATTCAAAAAATGTATGATTAATTTACCGATAAACATATATATATGTATGTTATATATGTGTGTGTGCGCGTATTGATGTCGTATAACAAAATTACTAAAATACCCCCTCAAAAAAGCTAATCCAACCTTGCCACATGCTTGAAATTCAAACCCATATGGGGATAACACTTGTCATCCCCTTAAGCCAGGCCCAAATCCAAAATTGAAAAGATTAATTCAAGTCACGCTCTTATATCTTAATTTAGAATGAGTTGAGTCTCTTTTTATGTTCCATTACTAATTTGAGTGTTTGAGACCATAGCAGGGAATCTAATCTTGGGATGACGTTCCCTTGCGGACGCCTCGCCACAGTGTCCCTTTTCGTAACAAGGAGTTTAATTCAAGTCTAATCTACCAGTGGTTGCGCTGGGAGAGGATTTGAACTTGGGTACCCAAACTAGCCCACCTACCCAAACTAACCGCTGGGGCAATTCTGTGAGGGCAAAAGGAGATCTAATCTTGCTTTATTCTTTTATAGGGGTAATTCACGAAGAGTCAATTTTGAAATATAGATTCCAAGCCAATTTTTGAGACAACACGTAATGATCGATCGTTTATTCCATCATATAAACATACATATATAAATATATATATATGATGGAATTATAAATGTGTGAGAGTATATATATTTCGTGAGTTTGGTGGTGATTGTGGGCACTACAAAGCTTACTTGGAAGGGTTGCATTAATAAAGGGGTTGCCATCCCTTCAAAGCAAGGCATAGGCATTGCTTCATCCTCTCACCATCCACTGACATAAGCATACACAGTATGAACAGTACACATTGTAGTTGCATCATCTCTCCATTTCCAAACTACACAAACAAAGACTTAGCTGTGGAGGAAAAGGAAACCAACAGCTACTCCCCCAAAAGGCGCTCTTTTCTTCAAGGTAAAACACTTTTATGCATGCTTGCTTGATTGCTTGCTTGCTTGCTCATGGTGTTGATTGGGCTCTTTTCTTCAAAGTAAACTACTTTCTATAAATGCTTGCTTTCTTGCTTGCTCATGGTGGTGTTGCTTTCGATTACTTTGTAGTTTTCATGAATGGGTGTCACTTTGATAATTGTATCTCTAACTAATTATAACCGTGAAATATTGCATCGATAATTTACTAAAAAAAATCTTGAATATGCATAGTACTTAACCTTACAAATATGAATTTTAAAGTCACTTTCAACTTACACTCTTAAGTGAAATTCGTAGTGTTACGAGAAATATATCTTATAAGATCATGCTAAAAATATATTTTAATTTGAGATATGAAATTTCTAACCGAGGAGAAAGCTAGCAATGAGGGGAGAGTTTATTACAATCTAATCCCACATCTATAATTTATTAGAGAGGTCTACGGGTTTTTTTTGTTTATCCCATAAATGCATAATTAGTCACATTTAACTAATGCTTCCAAGTAAGGATCCTTAATATTACAATGCTTCTAGTGTTAAGTGTATTTTTCTTTATTTTAAAATCTGATTATTAATGAGTTGCATTACCATTAATGGAAATTCTATGCATGGCAGAGGCAAATTAAATTGTAAATTGTAAGTGGCTTTTGGGAATGCATTTAAAGGAGCATAGGTGCTCTCTTGTGTGGTATGAGTTTTGGGTATTGTCACCAATAATGGTAGGTATAAGTATGGCATTAGAAAACTTTTCTCTCTTTCCCTCTAACCGGAAAGATAATAAAAGAAGAAGAGTTCACGCAGCTAAGAGATAGGGAAAGTTCGATTTAATCGAATTGATATTATGACATTCTCTTTTCTGTTTCGAGGTTGTCTTGGTCTTCTTTAAATAAAAAAAATATCACGTATCTTACTCTTGGTGCTTTAGGTTTAGTACGGGCAATAGGAATAAGAAATGGCATGTCACCTTCCATTTATATCTTCATAACGAACAAAAATAAAAGCATAAGTTTAATATTTTGGTCCCACCAAAATGTAACGATTTTCTAAAAGTAATGTGACTGTATTACTCACAAAATTATATTATTGCCACAATCATTTAGTGTCCAAGGTTAATATTACATAATTTCTTAAATTTAAGTTGGATGGAAATAAAAGTCTTTTAAAAAAAATTTAATATATATAATTAAGGGATATAAATAAGTATAAAAGAGTTAATTCAATTAGAATTGTTGTTTACAAATAGTTTCGTAGTTTAGTTGTCGATAGACCGTACTAATATTAATTTGAATGCTTTACAACCCTATCTAAATTTAGAGACATATTTTGGCTTTCAAGAATTGAATCAACAAGAAAGAGAGAAGGTACATATATCCAAGCAATGTTTAAAAAATCGAACGATATATGGAACCATAAAGGGAAAATGTTGATGGTTTAGTGGTCGAACTAGTGTAAATGGTTAAATGGGGATGCATTTTTATAAAATAAAATAATTATTTAAAATTGTAATATAAAGATTTTAAAAATAATGCATTTTTTTATTTAATTATCCTCCTATTAGAAAACATTTATACAACAATATTAACACAAATTTATGATAAAAATAAAATAAAAACTCATGATCAAAATTTAAATTATAAATAAAAAAATTAAACCAAAATTATTAACAAAATGATCACTCGTATTCAAACAATAGACGTCAAATTCTTTTAAACATCTCAAATTATTATTGTATTTTTTTTTTATAAAAATTGAACCAATTTTCTAACCGACTCCCTATCTAACTAGTCCGATCAACTGGTCTAATTCAATTCTTAGAACAATAAACAAAAGAATGTAATGAATTAGTTAGGTATTGTTTCCAACCTAAAATACTAGTAGATAAATGGTGTATATAATTAGTAGATAAATAATGAGCAAGCAACTCAAATCCACAAGTTAAATCACATATGTAAAGTCTCATTATTAATTATCATAATTTGAAGGATAATTCATCACCAATTAGTCTCTCTGTGTTCCAATGTCAAATGCTTTACATTGAAAAGTCATATTTATCTTAATTTGGAAAAAGGACATGTATCTTAAAATGCATAGAAATACTACCTTTTAATTTGTATATAGTATATATGTCAATAATATATTTTACATATTTTTAAGAAACATAAAATAATGTGGATATAAAAATTATTATATACAAAAAAATAATAATTTTAAAAATAAGGGTTTCAATCTCATTAGTGTCATGTTTGTTGTACAACTTGCTAAGGTCTTTGGGGATATTATAAGAGCAAAAAATAGGGTTGACCTATTTCTCGACAACATGACTATTGAGAAGCAATGCCAGTGAAATTAACATTTCTTGTAAGAGTAATCATAAGAACTTCGAATCGATGGCACTAGAAGGTTGCACGTTGTCACCCAACCACTCCCCACTCCCGAGCTCAGTGCAAAGTTGGACTAAAGATTTGAAGACTCCTGATGATGCCAAATAACCACATAACTAGGGGCGGATCCAGCAACTTGGGGTGGGTTGGGCTGAATTGGATTTGAATTGAATTTTACCTTCAATTTTTTTATTTTCTTGTGGGCTGCCCTGGGTTTCAACCAGGGCAACTCATCTTTAAATCCGCCCTTGCACATAACTATTACATGTGATTCAAATGGTGTCGAGCGAAGAAGAAAGCCATTAATGACATACACCATCAATTATGTTGGTTGCAAGCTCCGCAATTCATAAAGCACTAGCAACAACATAAATGATGATCAACATCCCACAATTTAGTAATACCCATGACACCATAAATAGGGGCATAGTGATTGCAACTGTTAGACTTTCTCAATCACCCTAAGTATCCAACAAGCTATAACTTCGAAAAACATAATGGTGTTCAAACAAGCAAGGGACCAAAAAATATATAAATGGGCTAACTTAAGCTAATAAGAGGCTATTTCAAGTACTAACACTATTATATTTTTGGGTAAAGTGCTAAATAAACAATTGTACTTTAATTTGAGAATTAAACAAGTTTCTATATTTTTAAACCAAATGAGACAGTGCCAAATGATCCATTTTAGTATATGTCACCTTAATGCCGCCAATGATATTTTAATTCCACTAACAACATTAATTCTATCACCAATCAAATCTTAATTCACGATCACAATCCAAGGTTTTTGAATTATAAGGAGTTTGTGACGGTGTGGAGTTCTTTCATTTTAGATTTGGAGTTTGATTCATCAAATATATACGACTATCCTTCAAATCCCGATTGCAACTCAATTGGATTTCCTTGTGACCAAAGTTAATGGAATGAACACTCGATTAATGATATTAAAACAACATCTATTAAAATGACATTAAGTTTAAAACTTAGTAACTTGTTTGACACTTTTTGAAATATAATAACTAATTTGGGCTTGAGTTTAAAAGTATAATAACTCATTTAACAATTTTTAAAATAAAGTGTCCTACAGAATTATTATGTTGTCCAACACGAATAACATAACAATAAGCAATTTGAGAGAAGGGATGCGAGTCTCATGGGGGGTGGTGGGGTCCACACACCCTTGCTAGCTTACGTCGGATGGAGATAACATATCAATCATCTAGTGTCTTATTCGAATTTAAAAATATAATTTATTTGATAATTTTTAAAATATTATGTCATATTTGACAAAGTATCCTTTATTTTACAACTTAAACTTCAATCATTGCGATTCCTTTTACAGGAAAACTAAGCACCAAACCCATGGAGTCCTAATCACCATTTTGCAAGAAAACTAAGCACCAACTCATCGCCTAGGTCACAAATTTATTGGTAAAATAGCACACACCTCTCTTAGCTTACTAGACCGCATATAACTAAACCATCTATGGCTAAATAACAATTGTTTTTTTTAATTAAAATTCTAAAACTATCCCTTCAAAAATCTGTGCATTGCAATTATACAAAAATAAAAAGATAAAAAATTGTGGGCTACTGAAAGGTTCTTCTCTCGGGAAAAAAAGAAAATTTATTGTTGGAATCAATAACCCATCGTCGTATTCGCCACTAACAATAAAATTTTATCTTTCTTTGAGAAATCAAACACAATAAAATTAAACGCAACGAGTTGATTTTGAAAAGACATTGAAAATAAAAATTTGAGCATTCGATTCTGATTAAAGATAGAGAGACGATGACGATGACTCGAGAGTTGTCGATTGACCATTAAAGAAAAGGAACAAAAGAGATAATCTACCTTGAAAAAATAGATACTAGATGAGAAGGAATAAGTTGTTTAATATAAAGATAAGAAAAAATTAAATTAAATTTAATTATAAAAGAGATTTATATTATTTTAAAAAACAAATACGTGTTGTTTCATTAAATATAAAGGATGATGTGGAAAATATATATAGGGGAGTAATTAAATGTGAAATTTTGCACGTGCATATATATATATATATTACTTTAATTACCCTCCACAATTCTATATATATATGTATATATATTTAATTTATAATTATAATGGTTGCTTATATAAATTAGAATGGAGATGAATTGGCCACTTTCATTGTCCCCAAATATTTTCTAAGTTACCAAAACGTTATTGAATAGGGTTTTTCCTGAGGAGTTTGAATCCAAATCCTTCTCTGCTTCTTCAGATGATTCCCTTTATATCTCTGAGGACCAATTCAACGCTGTAATTACTTCCTTCTGCTCCCTTCACGATTTCCCCCGAACGTGACTTTTGGTGAAGCTACTGTGCTCGGAGCCTCCGTTGCAGCGGCGGCGCGTGTGTGTGACAGCGCGTGGCGATATAAAGCTGAGAGAGAGAGAAAGAGAGAGGCGACAGTGAGAGAGACGCTTTATAGAGAGAGAGAGAGAGAGAGAGAAGAGAGCGAATAGTTCGTCGACGCGCCGACCCGTTCGATTCCAATCTCCTGAAAAACCTACCCTTTTGACCACCTCGCAGGTCAGTAAATATTTATTTGTAAATTTATTTACGTATTTATATTACATTCTTTCTGCGAAACTCTCTCATTCTCTTTCTTTTCTCTCTTCTGTCTCTCTATCTCAATACATACAATTTTCTTTCAACTGTATAAAAACCCTAGTTTTCTCGCTCGACGTACACTCAAGGTGAAGCCGATAATTCGAGTTTAATCTACTGTTGCTTTTCGTGTTAATGTTGATCCGTGCGATTATCTGATCGCGCAATGTCGATTTGTTTTGTTGTTTGCTTGGTTTTCCGGCTAATTTTGTGGCAATGATCGATGGATCGGTGTCGGATGCAGGGAAGATAATTTGGATATATGTCCCTCAATCAATCAAGGGCTGAGAGGAGCGATTCATCACAGTACAGACCATCGGGCCGATCAGGGAGCTCCGCCCAGCCGAGGAACCTCTCAAGCGGTAGCCGGAAGGGCGGCGGCACCGCCCCTCCACCATCTTCGTCTTCTGTCAATTCGACTTTGACGTCGAATCGAAGGTAGACTGGTGTTACCGGTCGTTGTTGTTGTTGTTTTCTGAGTTTCGAATAAATATGTAGGTATATATATGTGTGTCTGGAAATTAGGGTTTGATTTGAAATTTGGGTTTTATGCTTCTGGGTAGTGTTAGCCTTAAGAAGTCTAACAATGCACAAGGAGGGCAATCTAGGGTGGGTGCTGTAAGTGGCAATTTAGATGCTCATAATGCTTCTGCTGCTCGGACTCTACAAAATGGTTCTCAACTGCAACCACCAGTACAAGGTATTTATTTTTCTGGAATTTTTCGGTTTCTTGAAATTTTATTTCCTTTTTGGCAATAAATGGAAACGGAATGAGACAGTTGTATATCATAGATTTTTCAAAGTTACTCAATATTTCAATGAATTTTGTTGCTTCAACTTGTTTATTGTGATGCAAGAACATTACCAAGTGATATGCAGCATGTTTTAAGAAACTAGTTGTCCAATCTGCGTGATGTTGAAATGCTATGGGCTTTTATTTGTTTCATTGTTCTTGCTATAGCAGCTGATGCTCCAGAACCTGCCAAACCAACAACTGACACAGCTACTCAAAGAAGTACCCAACCTATTCCAAATGTTCCATCTTCTCAGACTGCAGCTAACACTTCTGATACCACTCCTGCAACCCCTGCAAAGGGTACACTTATCTAGTGCTTGATATCCATTAAGCTATTGATTTTTTTATTTAGGAATGTGCATTATTTTTTTTATTCTTTTTGCAACCTTTTTCTTGAAAGTTTCGTTTTCCTCATGGCTTTACTGTTGTAGTGATAACATGCTGATAAAGTTTTTCTGATGGCTTACCTGCAGGAGATGCATCTAGGCCGTTTGCTCTTCAATTTGGGTCCATAAGTCCTGGTCTCGTGCAGGTAAATTATATTCACTAATTTATTTGATTTGGGCTGAGTTTTGCATATTTATAATTTTGTTTGAATTGCATTGTTAATAGCAAATTTATTCATATTCTTGTCCAATACTAGAAGTCTCCTTCGTATTTTTTTTTAGATACCTGCTAGAACTAACTCAGCACCACCAAATTTGGATGAGCAGAAACGTGACCAGGTTTGTATGCTCTTTCTCCCTGTGCTCTGGCTTTAACAGCAGACAAAATGGTCTGTCAAATCTAAGCTGTTCTTTTTTTTCGGCTTCTATTCTGAGGCCAATAAACTATCTTGCATAAAACCGTTCTTATGTGCTTGATGCAATTTGAATTTGATATGGATTTAACATGAGTGCCTGTGAATGTGTATGGGTTATCCATGGGTGTCTTTCTGGCTCTTCATGGTTGAACCTATGCTTTCCCTCTAATACTGTGGTGAATGAATCACACCAGTAGCATGAGTAAATAACTGTTGGTTTCTTGTGATTTTGTGTAGCGTGGAATCTTAATGTTATTTTTGTTTGCCATTTCCATTTGTTATGTGATTCATTACCTTCCAGGCACGTCATAGTTCTTCAAGAGCAGTGTCAACATTCCCAGTTCCAGCTGCTCCTAAACATCAAATGCCAAGGAGGGATGGAGGTGCTGGGGAGCAATCTGGGTCTGGTGAGGCCCATCAAATTTCCAAGCCCAGAAGAGATGTTCAAGTTTCAGCTGCACCCCCTGTAACCCAAACTCAGAAGGGTCCATTTCTTTCTATGCCTGGTGTTTCCATGCCAATGCCGTTTCACCAGCCACAGATCCCTGTTCAATTTGGTGGCCCCAATCCGCAGATTCAGTCTCAGGGTGTGACAGCTGCTTCAATGCCAGTGCCAATGCCAGTACCATTGCCCATGAGAAATCCTCCTCCACTGCAGCAGCAAGTATTTGTTCCAGCTCTGCCGCCCCATCCGATGCAGCCTCAGGGCATGATGCATCAAAATCAGGGCTTGAATTTCACACCTCAAATGGGTCCTCAGCTGCCTTCTCAGTTGGGCAATTTGGGAATTAGCATGAGCTCCCAATTTACACAACAGCAGACGGGAAAACTAGGTCCCTCTCGTAAACCTGTCAAAATTACTCACCCAGATACGCATGAAGAGTTGAGGCTTGATAGGCGAGCTGATACATTTGTGGATAGTGGATCATCGGGCCCAAGAACACATCCTAATGTGCCACAGTCTCAGTCTAGTACATCTGTTCCACCTCATCATCCTGTCAGTTATTACCCTAATTCCCTCTATTTTACTAGGCCAAGTTCTGTTCCCCTAACTAGTAGTCAGATTCATCCCAGTCCTCAGGTGCCAAGATTTAGCTATGCTGTTAGCCAGGGCCCTCAATCTGTATCATTCATGAACCCATCTGGTCACATCTCCTATTCCAATAAAAGTAGTGCTCCAGTGCATAACAGTGCTGAACAGTCAAGTTTAGAGCGTTCTCTTGATGTTCACAGTGCAATATCTTCTGTAACCTCTGCGTCTGTGCAGGTGACAATCAAACCAGCTGCTGGGTCACATGTTGACAAGATTGCTGAATCATCACATGGAATTAGCTCACACTCTGTTGAAAAGGGTGAATCACCTAAGTTCCTCCAGAAGCATGGGGAGACTATTTCAGTTCATCTCCAAAAGGATTTGGATAATTCTGTAGAAAGTGCACATCAGCCAGACCCTGATTCCAAACAGACCTCATCTGTGTTGCCTGTGTCAAATAAACAAACTAGTGCAGCAACTCCGTCTGCTGAGGTGCACACTGTGACTGATTCATTGGCATCTTCCCCTCCTGTTTCTCTTGAGAACTCCACATCAGTGACCCAAAGTTCTGAAGGCAGAAGAAGAGAAACATTTGGTAGGTCTGACTCCGTTAATTATCAAGAGAAGAAGCAGATCAAGGAAGAACATTCTCAACCTCAGGAGCAGGTAACTGTCCCCTTTGTTGGTCAGGTTAACTGCCTTCACCCTTCCCTTATGTGTAACATTATTCATGAACTGGATTTTTTCCATGTCTTACACAGGTTTCTGGAGGAGTTACCTCTATTTCTAGGTTGCCTTCTCAGTCCGTGGAATCATCTGCTGCTTATAACAGTGTAACTACCATGCCCATAGATGCTATGACAACCACTGCATTGTCAAGCACCAGTGGGGACATTGTGGAATCTACCGGGGAATCATTGACTGGCCACAGTGCTGCCACTCCTGATGCTGATAGTGATAGGAAAGGCTCCATATGTGAGTTCAAAACAGTTGGCACTGTAGTAACTGTTGACACCAATTCTGATCACCATCCTAGGAAAAATGACCCTTCTCAGCAGGACGAGTGTCTAAAATCTGAAATCATGGGAACAAATGAACAAGAACTTATGTTGACTGAAGGGTGCAAGCATGAGAAGAATAGTTCTGAGATATATTCAGTATCTGTTTCTTTAAAATCCTTGGAAACGGTTAATCATATGGAAGGAGAATCTATTGTGAACATAGCATCTAACTCCAATGAGGTTGGACCCCCGGAAATTGCACAGAAGACTTTGGAAGAGCCCGTGGATTGTTGCAGAAAAGATGATTTGATGGCTGATAAGTTGGATATATCAACTCCCTTGGTGCCAGATGCTACAAATCTCAAATTTTCCTCCTCAAGCACCAATTTATCAACTAGTCCAGATATAAAGCCTTCTGCATCAGATCAGTCTCTCTATGGAAGTGATAACTTTGGCAGTAGAGAAGGTGTTTCAATGCCGCCCTTGAAACATGAAGGGAAAGGTAGTGAGGACATACATACTGATTTTGTTTCTCTTCCATCAGCAGGTTCAAAGGATAAACCTGTGCCAGAACTCAGTAGTTCAAAGAGTAATGGGAGCCGAGGGAAGAAGAAATGGAAGGAGACTCTACAAAAAGCAGATGCTGCCGGAACAACTTCTGATCTCTATATGGCATATAAGGCTTCAGAGGGAAAGAAAGAAATTGTTGCCTCTTCAGAAGTCATGGCCAGTGCATCTAGCATTAACTCTAAGCAGGTGCAATCTGATCCACAGGTTGATGTTGCATTGAGTGAAAAATGTGGTCTGGGTAAAGCTGAGCCAGATGATTGGGAAGATGCTGCTGACATGTCAACTTCAAAATTGGAAACTGTAGATGATGAAAAGCAGGTTCATGTAGAATTGGAGCATTATGAAGTAGATCAAAATGGAGCAACAGCAAAGAAATATTCTAGAGATTTCCTACTGAAATTCTCTTCTCAGTGTACTGATCTTCCAGAGGGTTTTGAAATTGCATCTGATATAGCAGAGGCCTTGGTGGGTTCTAATGTAAATGCTTCTCGTGAATCATTCCCTAGTCCTGGAAGAATTATTGATCGGCAATCTGGTGGATCTCGACCAGACCGTCGTGGGATTGGCATGGGTGAGGATGACAAATGGAGTAAATCATCTGGCCCTATTGTATCAGGACGGGATCCACGAATTGAAGGTTTTGGGGGTAATTTCCGACCTGGCCAAGGTGGCAACTATGGTGTCTTAAGGAACCCACGTGCACAAGCACCTGCTCCGTATGCTGGGGGGATACTATCTGGGCCAATGCATTCCCTGAGTACTCAGGGAGGTATGCAACGGAATAGCCTTGATTCAGATCGATGGCAACGAGCTAGTGGTTTTCAGAAAGGTTTGATTCCTTCCCCTCAAACTCCATTACAGGTAATGCACAGAGCTGAGAAGAAGTATGAAGTGGGTAAAGTATCAGATGAAGAAGAGGCCAAGCAGAGGCAGTTGAAAGGCATTCTTAATAAACTCACGCCACAAAACTTTGAAAAGCTTTTTGAGCAAGTTAAAGCAGTTAACATTGACAATGTTGTTACCCTCACTGGGGTGATTTCACAGATATTTGATAAAGCTCTGATGGAGCCTACCTTCTGTGAAATGTATGCAAACTTCTGTTATCAGCTTGCTGGTGTGTTACCTGATTTTAGTGAGAACAATGAAAAGGTCACTTTTAAGAGGTTGCTTCTGAACAAGTGCCAAGAGGAATTTGAAAGAGGTGAACGAGAGCAAGAAGAGGCTGATAGAGCTGATCAGGAAGGTGAGGTTAAGCAGTCAGAGGAGGAAAGAGAGGAGAAAAGAATCCGGGCAAGGAGACGAATGTTGGGAAATATTAGGCTCATTGGGGAACTGTACAAGAAGAAGATGTTAACTGAGAGAATAATGCATGAATGCATAAAAAAGTTGTTGGGTCAGTATCAAAATCCTGATGAGGAAGACATTGAAGCTTTGTGCAAATTAATGAGTACCATTGGAGAGATTATAGACCATCCCAAAGCCAAGGAACACATGGATTTTTATTTTGATATGATGGCAAAATTGTCAAACAACATGAGGCTGTCTTCTAGGGTAAGGTTCATGTTGAAGGATTCAATTGATTTAAGAAAGAACAGTTGGCAGCAGAGAAGGAAAGTCGAAGGGCCAAAAAAGATAGAGGAAGTGCACAGGGATGCTGCCCAAGAACGGCACATGCAAGCTGGTAGGTTGGCACGGGGCCCAGGCATCAACTCATCAGGTAGAAACCGTCAACCAGTGGATTTTGCTCCTAGAGGGTCAAGTACGATATCTTCTTCAAATGCGCAGGTTGGTAGTTTCCGTGGATTAGCCACACAACTTCGTGGCTTTGGAACTCAGGATTTCCGGACAGAGGATAGACATTCTTTTGAGAATAGGACTCTCTCTGTGCCATTGCCTCAAAGACCCATCAATGAAGATTCTATCACACTTGGTCCCCAAGGTGGTCTTGCAAGGGGAATGTCCATTAGAGGACAACCATCAACACCGAACATTCCTTTAACTGATGTACCAAGTCCTGCAGATGCCAGAAGAACAACGACAGGTCTGAATGGTTATAGTTCTGGATCAGAACGGACAGCTTATGGAAGAGAGGATCCTGTTCCAAGATTCATCCCTGATCGGTTTGTTGGTTCTTCTTCTGAGCAGTCTAGTGTGCAAGATCGACATTTTAACCATGGGAACAGGGATCCAAGGAATGGAGATCGCCTAGTTGATAAGCCTCTACCTATTCCACCAACTGTACATGGTCAAGGACCAAATGTAACACAAAATGCTTCTCCAGATAAGGTGTGGTCAGAGGATCGCTTGCGAGACATGTCAATAGAAGCAATTAAAGAATTCTACAGGTAAAGATCTGCTCTCATGCCTGATTTTGTTATTTCCTTTTTCTCTGCTATTTGCTTGATTTAACTACTAATCCAGCATTCTTTTGATAAGCAAATGATAACAATGGAAGGTTATAAGGGGATACTTTCTTTTTGATAAAAGTATGACATGTCATCTAGAACATCCAAAAGGCACTTGCAGGAGGTGTTGGCCTGCCCTTGCACCAAAATTTACTCAGCATTAGAAGTTAAAAGAACATAACAAACCCCTCACCCCATGTGTGTGTACATGGGCGCTTGCACCTGAATAGAGGACATTCCTAGTGCATGAGGCTCTCCACTTTGTGAGAATCGGGGGTGGATTGTTTTTGTATAGAGCAAAAACAATAAAAAGAAGAGGGAAAATAGACAAGGTGGCTAACAGAGCTAATGGCACTTAATGGATGCATTGACTGTTTCTTGCACTGCAAGAAAAAGGATGTTAAGATTAGGAGCTCTTTAGATACTCAATCAATACTTTATTTTCCAATTCTCTCAACAATCCTCACCCGGAAATCAACCAATGCAGAAATATTTAAACTGTAAATTCAAGAACAGAATTTAACAAAAGAAAAGAATGAAAAGATACAACCAAACCAACACAAGAGGCACGCAATGTATCCTGGTTCAGGCTGCAAATACAGCCCTACATCCAGCCACAGGTCTGAGAGCAATCCACTAGAAATCCAGTGAAAACAGTTACAAAATCTCTATCCTCTATCACACGAGTACACTGCACACTCACAAAGATTACAAAGAGCTCTCCCTTACACAAAAAGCCTTTCCTCTCTTTACAGCAATATCACTCACATTCAGAGACAAAAGAATGATAGTTTGTTCTATCCGACTGCCTCACCAAAGCCTTCTATCTATAGAGGATAGAAGGCGGTAATTATTAATTTTAGCCTACACAAAGACTAAACTAACCCTTATAATTAAATACCTAAGTTAACCTCTCCCTAACTTAGAATTTCCAGCCGCTTTCATTCACCTAAGGGATCTGCTTTTCTCTTAATCTTCTAGACAGATTTCTCGATGCAAAACATCAACGAAGGAAAAAAGAAACTTTTAAAAAATTGTACCCTCTTTATTGGATGAATACATGCTGGTTCCCTCCCCCCCCAACACACACACACACACAATACTGCTCATAATACAAAAGGGGAAACTAGCCTATTAGCCCACATGCCTATGAGCAAGATTTTCTCAAAACATCTTGGGAGAGTGGGAACTCTACATTTAATGCTATGTTTGCTAGCACCTACATCCACAAAAAGTGTGTTCATTTGAGATTCCTGGATGGTGGGTGATTATGCTATCCATGCCAGTACTGATGGAGAAAAATTCCTAGGCATCAATGCTAGTAGGCATCTGCTTGGTCTACCATGCATACTAAAAGAAAATAGGGTGTAGCAATAAGAGTGGTGGTGTTTTGACTTCCAATTACACATTAGGATTGAGTGTTGAGTTCTATGGCATTTTAAAATTCTGGTGGTAGCGAACCAAGTGATTTTGGGATACGCACAGATTGGTACGGTTTGTAAAGTGGTATTTAGAAATATTGTACTAGAAAAGTTTAGTACCTTGGAATTTTTGATAGTGGCACATACTCGAACAAAAAGTTCCCGAACTTTTCCACATTGTGTACATAAGGATTTCCTTGGAAGGGAAAAATTTTATGTGATGAATTGAAACATAGGAACGGTAAGAATTTTGGCAGCAAAATGAAGAAACAGTTGTTCTTATGCTCTAAGAAATATGTTTTCAGAGGATTATATTTGTTCTTCCCTTGCCATTGGCTTTATCATGATTAGTGTGGTTTTCACTATATGAACTCTCCCTCTTTTCATCTTTGTTGGAGATTTAATAGATGTGGATACTCATTAACAAACATCTCTTGCATTTCATTTCCCATATCTGCAGCTAGAATATCCACATTAGGTTCATGAGATGTTAGATGTTGTAATATGACATTGATAGAGAAAGAAAGGAAAAAGTTGGAACATTTCCTTACCTGCTTTGGATCCCACATCTCATACAAGTGGTTTGCCATTTGGATAATCATTAGATATCATGTTTTGCTTTAAAGGTCCGTAAGTGCTAGAGTTGGTAAATATGATCATTGGAACTACCCTAGATATAATTATCTCTCAAGGTTGCACTTTTCTAATAATAATAGACATGTTATTTCATCTATCTTTCTGAGTAACTGTATGTAGTCTTTGAAATCAAGGCTGTGTGTATATATAGAGATGCTAGTGTAGTAGTAACATGAAAAGCCTTAATGAGTTTTAGCCTGCATGAGAAGATTAGCATAAGGAGTTGACTCTTAGTCAATTTCAAGATGCTATCCTTCTTTCAAACCTGCCCACCATAACCATTCTATCATAGGCTCCTCTGGGTTTGAAGCATCCAGTTAAACAGCCTGCTTCAGTGGCCAACTTTCAGCAAATCCCAACAAACATGACCGTAGGCTTTATGAAAGTTGTGCTTTCAAAATGGTCAGTGTAAACACCCCCCCCCCCCAACAAAACCAAACCAACCAAAAGAAAAAAGAAAATAAAATTGGTGATATATGTCTTGGTATGCCCAAAATAGTTCTGAAGAACCTAGAAGATGAACCATTACAGAATACATTTTTCATTATTCCAGAATCATTTTAGGGATGGCAATGGGTCCCAATTACCCATTTAAAATTAAAATAAGTTTAAAATTGAGATATAGTCATAAGACTTACTTGAAATTTGTTTAAAAAAAAGTACAGAAATGGGTAAACTGGTGATCCATTGCCATCCCTAACTGATTCATTCCACAATGCTACATAACTTTCTTGTCCCAATGAACTTGGCAGATTACAACTCATAATTTCAAGAGAAGTGTGGGTCACGGCCCTAGGGTTTGCTTTGGGTTTGAATAGGAATTTGGAAGAAGTTGAGGGGGAATTACAGAAAGAATTGGGAGAGAATTTCAAACAAAACATAGAAAGAGAGAGAGATCAGAGAAGTTGAAGGAGGCAGAGCAGTAAGATCGGAGAGGGAGAGAATGTAGAGAGAGAATCATAAGTGTCCATTTGATATATTTCACAATGATCCTTTCTTTACAGCTCCAGTAGTTTTATATAGCTACTTCTCCTAGGCAGATATTTCTGTTACAAAGTAAAGAGAAAGTGTTACAACTAAAATAACAGAATAACTACTGGTAAAGTACTATTATATCCTTGGGGTCATGACAATTCCCCCTCTCCTAGAGAGACTTCTTGTCTCTAAGAACTTACAATAACTAGCCACTATTCTTCTTCCAATCCCTGCCTTCTGTATCAGATTTCCTCTCCTTCTCTTCTTCCTTTCTTCCCTTCTCCTTCTAAGCCTTTTCCTCTATTCTCTTGCGTTTCGTTGTTGTTGCTTTTCCTGCAAAAATAAAATGTAGACTTCGTGGATCACCATGTCAGGGCTCCCTTCCACAATGTCAAAACTCCTGAACTAGATGGCAACAACCTTCTCTTCCTTCATCTTCCAAATCTGGTCTACACCAGGTGATATGACAGCAATACTCTCATATTGCCCAAGATTAAAAATGCTCAAAACTGTAGTGAGATTTTCTTCAGCTGGAATTATCTTAACCTGTGACTCCTCAGCTTTTTCCAAAACCAAAGGCAAAGAAGCAGTACTCTTAGAATCTTCTTTCTCAGAAACATTCCTGCCCTCAGCCTCCAGCTTTTTCCTTTGGTCCGAGTTCTCGTCGACTGCCTGTCCATGCTTATCAGCTTCCTTAGAGCTACTGTATGATTGTTCTGGTCCGGATTGTTCCATCAAAACTCCTTTAGCTACATGTGGGCCATCACAAACTTGCGGGCTGCTCTTAAGATAACTTTTAAGTCGCAACCCATACTTTCTGTAAATGGCTTCCAGCACCAACTTTTGCATCCTAGCCTTCTCAACTACTTGTTGTACTGTGGCAAGACACATCATTTTCACCATAGGCCTTAGTGTATCGTTAAGACCATTAATGAATCTTGATACAAAATAAGACTCTGTCAAAGTTGGATGGGAATTGAGCACAAGTGCTTTAAATTTCTCAAACCAAACCAGGTACTCCATAGTCGAGCCCTCTTGTTTCAGCTTGTTGATCTCTTCTTTGTAACTCTCATCTCCAGTCTGATTTAAGAAAGCAAAATATTCCTTAAAAAAACATTCAGCCAGAATATTAACCTGAAATTTATGCGAAAATAGAATCAAAAAGTCGTCCAACTTTCTACTGACATCCTTGATTACTTTCCTTGTTGCATCACATTCTTCCTTGAATTTTTTCCCAAATGGCTGTGCTCTTTCAAGAAGTCCTTTGGCCATCTCGACAGATTCAATCCTTGAAATTCACCACTGTAACAGCCTCTTGATTAGCTTCTAAGGGCCTCTTTGGAAACTCATTATGATACTAGAATTCAACAAACCTAAATTCACTAAAAGCTTATTCAATATACCCAAGCTGCCACAATTGTTACTTCTAGTTTAGCAAACGTAACCCGTTTCAGAAATTGCCACTAACAGTTGCCTAGATCTAAATCGGCCTTTAAATTCTAATCGGAATTACGGCTAGGCTATCGAATTAATTCAACCTCTTGAATCACCAGTTGCAATCGAAATTACTGCTAGGCTATCAAACTGATTCAGGCTCCTGGAATCCATTCTCCAGCTATTTACTTCAGAACTACCATCTCAATTCAACTGTAAGTATCACCTCTAGATAATCACCTGAATTTCAGCGCCTCTGATCTGAGTCCTCTTCCTGGACCACACTCTTTGTTGTTCAGCTATTGCTCAATATCCGCTTCTGACCGCGCCTTCCTTCTCGCCTCTATCACATGCAGTGACCTAGGTCTCTTGGATAGTTAATCGCCTCACAGCAATCACCTAGGAGAATCGATCGCCTGGGTCAATTAGCCAGGAATTCCTCCTGTTTCACCTTCGCAATTCAAACCTCGAGGTGCTTGGCCCGCTTCGCCTTCAATTCCGAATCTATAATTGATCAAAGGAACTCGCCTCTAGATTGGCTGCTCTGGATCTGCTTCGGCTTCATCAACTCTGGATCGCCTGACTTCTCAACCCACCACAACTTAATCAGCTTCGTTCAGCCCATTGATAATTGCCTTAACAGTGCCTTCGATCCGAAATCATTTTCTAGAATTTGCCTTCCTGAATCGTGGCAACCGAGGAATGTCGGTCCGGATCAACAGCTGGAATTTGCCTTCAAAAATCCAAACCAAACTGCTGCGAGTTTGGCAGAATCACCGCGCTCTAATACCATTTGTCACGACCCTAGGGTTTGAATAGGAATTTGGAAGAAATTGAGGGGGAATTACAAAAAGAATCGGGGGAGAATTTCAGACAAAACTGAGAGAGAGAGAGATTAGAGAAGTTGGGGAGGAAGAGCAGTAAGATCCGAGAGGGAGAGAATGTAGAGAGAGAATCAGAAGTGTCTATTTGATATATTTCACAATGATCCTTTTTTTACAGCTCCAGTAGCTTTATATAGCTACTTCTCCTAGTTAAGTATTTTTGTTACAAAGTAAAGAGAAAATATAACAGCTAAAATAACAAAATAACTACTGCTAAAGTACTATTATATCTTTGGGGTCATGATAGTGTGTTCTTTTGATTATGTGAATGCCCAGAGCGGGCGGCATGGTCACACTATGATTGTTTTGTACTGGAAAATCTAATTTGCCTGTTACTTGTTTGTGACAATATCATAATAATCCTTTGTGTTGTAACAATGTCCTTAATGGTGGTTCTTCTTCGTCATCTATATTTTAAAGACAGGTGGCTGGGTTGATGCTAGGTCTTCTTGGATGGAATTATAGCCTTAGAAAGTTCATTTGCTTACCATCTGTAATCATGGTGTGTGCTTCCTCATACGCAGATGAAGAGAACAGTTTTTGTCCTGTAGCTTGGGGATTCATTTCATCATGTGCTTCTGTGTCATAGCTTAGGAAGCTAAACATAAGCCTAAATAGTAAGGAAAAAGGGCGAGGTTTTACTATTATGTTTTTAGAACTAATATTCTAGCCAAAAAAAAGATTTTAAAACTAATAGAAAAATAATAGTATAAAACATCTTGGAGTCAAAATATTGTTACAATAATCTTATAGACATTTAATAAAAGGAATAAATAAAATTTTAAATTCCACGATAAGTGTGGCATTCTATATATCAACCATGAGGCCATTATCTGTTATATGGTCAATGGTTGCCATTTATGTGTATCATGCTGCTGGCGTCCTCTTATTTGAAGTCCTTAGATGGAAATATCATTTTCAAAAATAAAAATATGCAATTTAGAAAGTTTTATCTGCCAATAAGGAATTTAGACTTGGCTCAATACTGTATTCTTTCTTTCCTACTCAGAGCTTTTGGCTACCATATGTTTGTTGCATGTTCATGTATATGTATTCTTTTTTCCAGCTTTTCTTTGCCTCTTTTCGTTCTCTGCAGTGTGGGATTAAGGGGCATACAGTTTCGAAAATTAGATGTTGGTACTGTGAAGTCCTGTGGAATCTTTCCATTCATACTTATTTTCACATGTCAATTATTTTGGGATGATGTATAGTGGAAAGAGTAACATATTTGTGTGAGGTCATTGATCATGTAAACATAGTGGCTAAGCCATCCTTGTATATGTGAATTTACTGAATCGCTAATCCAAGTTAATTATAACAGGCAGTGTTACTTTACAATCTCACTTTATTAAAGTCGATTCAAATTAACTAAATGTGCTTCTGATTATATGGGTAAGGTCTCAAAATAAGGTCATAGTGTTGTAAGGGTCATCATCAATCATTAAATGCCAGAAGGAACTTAATTCATATTAGACGTGTACTGTTTTTTTGCTGAATTCTGATAACCTTTATTTTCAGTGCCAAAGATGAGAAGGAAGTTGCACTTTGTGTGAAAGATTTAAACGCTCCCAGCTTTTATTCAGCAATGGTATCTATCTGGGTCATTGATTCTTTCGAGAGGAAAGACAAGGACAGGGATCTTTTAGCCAAGTTACTGGTCAACCTCTCAGAATCTCGGGATGGCATGTTAAACCAAGATCATCTCATGAAGGGGTAAATGAAGTGTTCAGTCTTGCAGTTAGCATATTATGTATTATTAATTTGCATGTCCTGATAAATGTTTGAATCACTTGGCGAATCACATCTCATTACATATTTTTCAGGTTTGAATTTGTTCTCAATACTCTAGAAGATGCAGTAAACGATGCCCCAAGAGCAGGAGAATTCCTTGGTCGTATCCTCGCCAAAGTCATATTAGAAAATGTGATTCCATTTCCAGAGATTGGGCAACTGATCTATGAAGGTGGGGAGGAGCAAGGGCGACTTGTTGAGATAGGGCTGGCGGCTGAAGTTGTTGGAACCATCCTGGAGACGATCAAATCAGATAAAGGAGAATCAGCAGTGAGTGAGATACGCACAAGCTCCAGTTTGAAGCTAGAGAAATTCCGGCCTCCTGATGCTAAGAAATCATGGAGGTTGGACAAGTTTATTTAGAGGACAGTAAAGTGATGCTCAATAGAATGCCTGGTTAGTGGGAGAAACCCTTGCCTAGCTAGTACTAGGGCATGCATGCTGCTGCTGCTTCCATCTTAATTTCTTTGAATTTCATCATCATGGGCTGGGGGGTGGTATATGTGTGTTACTGCATCATTGCATTGGCATGGGTTTGGCCTTCATGTCTAAATATTTTTTCTATTCAACTGCAAGCGAGAGGCTAATTTGAGCATCCGTATCTTAATTTCAGCTTTCATAACTCATTCATGGCATTGCTTGCTTGAATTAAATGCTATGGCTAGAGTGGTGGTGGTGGTGGTTGGGGGGCGGGGGGCGCTTTTGAACCAATCCACCAGTAGGTAGTGGCAAGTAGGGTTGTTTCTACTTCTTTTTTTTTTTTTTGGTTTTGTTTAATACAGTTGCACATACATATCTCCCTAACACAGCTTGCATTATTAAATTTTGTTATTTGCATAGGAATTTCCTCTTTTCTGTCAACCATTAATGTTTGGTTTCAGTGATTAGGGCACTAAAATCGGATGTTACAGTCTCTTTCATTGCCTGCTTCATTGATATGACTATTGCCAAATAATTTTTCATGGCTGTACTTGAAATAATACAACAGATTGCCCAACATGGCGGCCGAGAGAGTCAAGCTCGGTTAGGGATTAAATGTCTTGGAGTTCTAAGGACTTTGGTCTCACGTATGAATTGAACTAAAGGCTGGGACGACTAGGATGAGTACACAATTAAACAAACAACTTTATAGTAAGATCAGAAATCCTCAAAATTATTCTTCATCAAATCTAAACTCAAAACGAACAAAACAAAATGGAAGAACTGGGAGGAGAGGAGATCAAAGCAAGTGGGCGACGACGACGGTTGGCGGTTGTCTCGCAGGTTGTAAAGCATAGAAGAGCTGATAGAAAAGGGCGACAACAACCAATGGAGATGTCGCAATGGTGTTGCCTTGGTTGCGATGGACGACGGACAGAGAGGTGTTGGCTGCAGCAGACCAGCGATGGGGTGAGGGTTTAGAATTAGAATAGTGTAACCTGTGTGAGTGAAACCCAATTTTTAATGGATTGCAGGTGAGGTGAGGTGAGGATGATTTTTTAATTCTTAATTGATTCCATCTTTGGTCTAAAATTGAGACCGGATTGAAACCCAATTTCCCAAATGTTTTGGATCGAAGGCCAAATCATGTTCCCCTTTGCACCATTGATTCCTTTGGCACTTCTTTTTCTTTCTTCTTCCTTCCATGTGTATTTCACAAGAAAATAAAGTTTTAAAAACAAAAATAAGACACAAATTCACAATATTAATTATTTTTATGAAAAAAATTAAAATCTTATAAATTGATGGATAGTCTCCCACTCGAGGAAGTGGAAATAAGTATAAGAGATGAGAAAAATAAAGAAGGAAGGACGGAAGGAACAGAGAAAATGAATGAAAGGAAAAAGAGACTTGTCATCAAGGTGACTAAGGAAAGGATGGGAAGGTAAGAATAGCTAGGAAGACCTTTTTCAAAGGGACCCCAAAGTGAGTTTGTCTCACCCATAAACTCTTGCTTCGTGGCATTTTTCGTGTTACATGAGAAATTGATTTTAGAAATATATTTTATTTGGTTTTTCATTGCACTCGTCATCATGTATGATTATACTATTTTACTCTACATTGTTTAGACTTGAGATGAAGTGGTTAGAGTTGTTTAGATTTGAGATGAAGTGGTTAGAGATCTTCCAAGAGAAGTTTAGGCAATTGGTTGATAAAGTTTTTGGAAGGAAGCTAACATTGTCACAAGTGGCATCGCGAAGCAGAAACTTACATTTTCTTTTATATACATATTTTATTTTTTATTTTAAGGGTTCATCACTTAGAATGTTATCTTCAAACTTAGGTTTATCTTTGGAATATGCAAACATTCTAAGTGAGCCGAGCAATTCACAGAGGAAGGAAGTCCTTGAAGCATAAGCTTTGGAGGCTTCACTATATTTTTGTGATATGTCATGTTTTATAAATATTATACGTGTTTTTATGTGATGCACTAGAAACATGTATAGTCTTTATTTTAGTGATAGCAAGTGTATTAAACATGCCAAACTTGTTATACAAACTCAATTCTCTTTTAAAATATGTTATTTTATTTTGGCTAAATATAGACGATTTTAACGTTCATATCTTGAGTTGTAGTGATTTAGAAATTTATTCGAATAGTTTTAAAAATTTTGGGTCAAGATACCTAGAAAGTCTTTCTTTTTCCTTAAAAATTGGTATTTCAGAATGATTCAAAAATTTGGATTTCTTAATATGAGTTATGAATTAAACTAGTTTTGATCCGTGAAAATGAAAGCATACACAAAGACCCTACCTTCATAAACTAAATTGAACGCAAGAGCTTAGATAGAAAGACTGTGCCACTAGAGGTAAATATTGAGGAGAATAATCTCTACTAAATTTAAAATAATAATAATAATAAAGATAAAAAGTTAAGCAAAAGAAAATTTTGAAAATAAGATGTAAATCGTAAGAGTTAGCAAAGACTTTTTGAGAAAAATATTTTCAAAACAAAAAATTTCAAATTATGATATGAAAACCCGTTCTAAAAGGAATAATGTTTCACCCTCAATCTATGGCATTCCTTTAACTCGACTAAATAGAAGACCATATGGTTGGAAAAGTGTAATAGGAGAAAGGTAAGATGAAAGAAAAAAAAAAAAAAAAAGAGGGAGAGAGATACACGAGATAATATAACACTAAGGCTAAAAAGGTCATTTTATGTACTATGTTAACATCAAGGAAGTTCAATGCTATTTTTAAATTGTTGTTACATGTTAGATAAACCTACACGATAAGATAAATCTCAAAAATAATGTATAAAATTTACCCTTATATTAGTTATAAAACATCGGTCAATCATTAATCCAAGTTAAACATGATTGGAGGATGCGAGTTCTTGTCATTGCCATATTGTCTAGATCATATCCTATTCATTTTTCCTTCATATTTTACATAAAATATTTTACTTTGTAAATTGTTTTTCATTACTTTTTATATTAAAATTTTATACAAAAAAAAAACTTTTTTGTTGATAGGATATACAAATAAAACAAATATTATATAAAGGCACTTTTATGTAGAAACATTTATATAACCAAATTTCCACAAAAATATTTCTTACAAAATAAAAGTATCCTATGTTTGATGTATTTAAATGTCAAAAAATTATTACTTCAAGTTAAACAACAAACGGCTAAACTCCCCCCCCCCCCCCCCCCCCAAATCTTCCATGATATATATATATATATGCATATAATTATATTTATATTAAAAATAAAATTACTTTCGATCCATATTACACTTGTATTTTGCAATTCGACCTATAAAAAATTGACAAAAAGCTTTCATCACTAGAGATAAGATGGAAAGAGCGAAACAAAACAATGGTGGCAAGGGTGGTTCTAGTAGTGGCATATCTAACTCAAAAAAGAGAGAGTAAAAACAAAAAGGTAGAAGAGTAATAGACAACACAAATCGACAGAGATCAATGTTGACAGATTTAATGGTATTGGATGGTGGTGGAGTCTGTAGTGGCAGATGAGTTCTTTTATAAGGCCAGACAAGTTGACAGACAGGCTTACAGAATAGGGGGCTAAAAGACAAAAATATCATCACCCACATTGCATTGAAAAAAGTGCAATGCAATATGAACGATGTCATTTTAATCTTTTAGCCCCTATTTTGTAAGTTTATCTGTCAACTTGTCTGACTCTTAAAATTTTTTTATGACAAATTTGAGGTGGGTCGTGGTGCCTGAGATGGTGATGATGAGATTGTGACAATAACATCTCAACATTTTTATTGGTTTTGTTAAGATATTCGTTTAAGGTATATTAATGCACTATATTTTTAACATCTAAGTACTTTTATTAGTTAATTTTAAATATATTATATTTTAAATTATTTTTCTAACTAACACAAATGTTTGGAAACTAAAAATAAAATATATTAAATACCCTAAATCTATTTGTTAACGAAACTCTTAACGTGAACAAATGGGCCGTGGGCTGAATAAACGGGGCCTATTTGAGTCGGCCCAATTGTCTCCTACGGCTACCCTAAAGCGACTATAAAAATTTAACCTTCATGTCATTTCTCTAGGGTTTTTCTTGCTCCTTCTTCTTCTTCCTCTTTCCTGCCCTCTGTCGGCTGCGCCTTGGCACAATGGTACGATCTCTCTCTGTACGAACATTTTTGTTGATTATTCTACTATTCACAGTTTCATGCAGGTGTGTCTTTGATTGATTTGGTGTTTTTCTGCACGTATCTACTGGAAATCGTGTTTTGTTGCGTCATTGAGATGCGGAACTTCAATGTTTGTTATTTGTATATCAATTTCCCAATTCAGTTTTGTTCTTATTGAATGGGATTGGATTTGATGTAGTCTGTGAATGGATCTGAGTATTTCGAATCCGACATTTTCCGTTTTAAGGGTGAGTCTTCTGGATAAGGCCCATAGCTCTGTTACACAGTTTCTAGCTGTTGTGAGACATGTATAGGAGCATATGCACGTGTACCTGCGTGGCTGCATGGGGGAAAAATGAGGTTATGATATGTATCGTATTTGATGTTTTAAGGAGGAGCCTAAAAGGTAATAAGATGCCGCCTGAAGAGTGAATAGAACTAAAATCCTACGAGATTTACTGGCAACAACCCAACAAGCGCTTGATTGGAATGCCAAATGTTGATTGTGACTAGTGGTGCCTTTTTAATGCTACTACCATTGCGACAATTTTTGCAACTTTGCCTGCTACAAACTTTCTATTTTAAATTCCAGAAGTGCATGTCTTCTTCGCTTAAAGCATGCAGATTGAGATGGCAGTAACTAGGAAGTGTACTATGCTCCACATTGTTGTATGAAGTGATACTGGCATGCATATCATGACTAAAATATTGTTTGCCACTTTATGATAACGGTGGGAAGATGAAGTGTTTAGTGTTGAAGGAGAAGCTTATTAGTAAAGTGTCAATATACTTTTGACAGTAGCACCGGAGCAGGTGCACTCTGGTTGTTGGGAGCTTGGAGAGAGCTGTTTTTGGACAGCAAGGTGTTCAATTGCGCCCCTGTATTTTGTACTGAGGATATGCCCTAGTTTACTAGTGTATGCCATTCAGTTCCCTGGCTCCTTTTTCTTGTTTTATGAATAAAGAAGCTGAAATGAAAAATTGAAGGCACTATTGATAACTCTTTGAGGGGCTGGACTTCTTCCTTCTAGAAAACTATAAAATAAAGCAGCCACTGTGCTGATTTTCTTAAAGATTTGGGAAAAGAAAATGTTGACACAAGAATGTAATTGGCCACCACTAGCAATTTTAGGTGCTTTTCACAAGGTTCTTCACTTGTTTGTTGATACTATTATTTTTCCCTTAACTTAGGTATAATTGTTGTGGTTTCTTCATAATAGTCACACATAATATATATATTTTCTGTAGGAAGCATATTCATTTCTTCTGCTACTTGTATTTGGTTTTCTCATGTTTCATATTGTTCCTCTTGTGTTTTTCACCATGTGCAGACTAAAAGAACCAAGAAGGCTGGAATTGTTGGAAAGTATGGTATGTGATCGGCGTGGAGGTTTTTATCAGTTTTGCTTGGTTTTTGGTTTTTTATTTATTTTTAGAACTTCTGCCTTATACTTGAAAAGAAGACTACAATTAATTGAGGTCAAGAAATGGCAGTGCAATAGCTTCCTAGGCATGCATTGGATTATATGTAACTTCCCATCCAACAAGACATGTAGTTCTATTTTGTTGAGCCCAATCTATTTTGGCTTTGATGTTCTACTTGATTCACAACGAAATTGTTATGTTGCCCACGTTGGGCAACATAACGTTTGCTCAACGCGGGCAAAATCAGAGGGATGGCATGGTCCCGGGTGCCCCCCCCCCCCCCCCCCCCCCCCAGCGTATGCATTTCTGTGATTCACACACAAAGTTATACAATTACCAGATCTATTGCACATTGACAAACTATTGAGTTTAAAGCATGAGTTGCAGCCACAAGACCAAGAGTCTTTGGGAAGCTAGAGGTTCAATGCATTACACAAATTTACAGTTTGCCTTTCCGTAATGTTTATTTATCAAAGGGCTGACTGTCAGCAATTGGACATGTATGTGTTATGCGTGTTAAAATATTTGACACGCACAAAATAGAGCAGGAATTGTTATTTTTTGAGCCATGCCGTATTCATCAATATTGTATTGCTAGTTGCTTCCCAAGGAAAAAGAAAGGACAAGAATAAATGAAAGGAAACCAGCTAAATATTTGACACGCACAAAATAGAGCAGGAATTGTTATTTTTTGAGCCATGCCGTATTCATCAATATTGTATTGCTAGTTGCTTCCCAAGGAAAAAGAAATGACAAGAATAAATGAAAGGAAACCAGCTAAATAAACAAACTACTTCGGGCATGATTTGCTTTTTGTTCATGAAAAATCTTTGAAGCTGAAGGCATCTGTTATGACATAAAGAAACAACTTTTTTCATTTGCTGCTTTATTTCTTACGTAGAAGTCATGGGAGCAAGCTACCGACACCTGTTGCCAGAAGTTTCTACATATTTAATAGTATATGGCAGTTAGGATCATAGTGTGTGACTGATGAAATGACAACATTTCAGGTACACGTTATGGGGCTAGTCTGCGGAAGCAGATTAAGAAGATGGAAGTTAGCCAGCACAGCAAATACTTCTGTGAGTTCTGTGGCAAGGTGATTCTCCCCATCCCTTTCAGTATTTTGTAACCATGGTGTCTTAGGGCCAACTGTTGCCTGAAATCTTGTTGGATGAATTTTATTGTGGTTATACTGTGTTGTCTGTTAAAATGTATGCGATAACAAAGGTTTGTTATTGCAGTATGCTGTGAAAAGGAAGGCTGTGGGAATTTGGGGATGCAAGGATTGTGGCAAAGTCAAAGCAGGCGGTGCTTACACATTGAAGTAAGATTACTCTTAAGTCACTAATTATGCTATCTCTTACTAGGTAGATATGTTGGTTGTAGTGTTTGTGGATACATTCATGTGCTTATTATTCATATACATATACGCGTTCACAGCAAGAGTAGCTCTAAAAGCTATAACGGTTATTTGTCTGTTTGGTGGCAACAGCACAGCGAGTGCCGTAACCGTTAGGAGCACTATCAGAAGGCTGAGGGAGCAGACAGAGAGCTAAAACAACCACCAAGTTCAGTTCTGATGGCGGCTTCACTTAACAACCCTATCTAGAGTTCTTTAAAATCAGGGGATTTTGATTTTATTTTCTAGTTCTTTTTTTTTTAAGTTATTTGGTTAAGGATTTTGTTTTTGTTTATCGGTAATGTTGTGAACTATACTAAATTTGTTCATTTAGGTGATATTATCAAACTCCGCTGTTTTTAAAACCCTACCTAGTCCAGTAATTATCCAACTATAGATGCTGTTCACTTTGGTTTTTACTCTACTTGTAATGCATGTTTTAACAAAGAATTCAAGTTTTCTTTTTCTTTTTTTTTATTTAAGTTCAAATAACTACTATCTAATAATAATGATAATTCGATCCGGTGAAATGTGTTTGCTTTCAGATGTCATATTAAAGATTTCATTGCATCAGCATCAGCCCGCCTATTTGAAAAAACCTAGTATGATTGAAAAATATCAATATCCTATCAGTAATGTGGCAAGAGATACGTTCGATTGCAGATCAAAGTCAAAGAGCAAGTCAATGGTGGGAAAGTCTGCAAGCCATTTTTTTTTTTTTAATTTGACTATAGTTTAGGCCCATAGACAAAGGGGTGTTGCCATTCACTGTACTGACATGACAAATTATCACAATTCAATAACAAGTTGTTATATATTTAGACCTTCTTCAAATACATAATAGGTGATCGTTTTTTTGTTTCAAAAGGTGAAATCGTTCATCTCGGGCGCCCTCTATTTCTAACCCGACAGGAATATAAGGGGAGGTTAATCATGATGACTCAGCTAACCAACAACGGTTAGACTAATGCACACTGCGCATAAAGAGCCCCTCATTTGAGATATTACTCCCACACTGTCGCTGGTGAGACTCGATCCTAGATCATTTGTTCCAACTTCACTGCTGCTGACCAATTGAGTTCCCCATGCAGGCCAATAAGTGATCGTTTTTGATATATCTAAAATTAGAAATAGAATATATGATTACTTATCATATTCACTATTCAAAATCTAAATACATGGGCACCTTAGCTTAGCTTGTTATTAAACTGTGATATCAAGTCAAGTATGATAATGAGAAGACGGAAAGTAAACACGGAATAATAATATACTTTTAATTTAGCAGTTCCATCATCAGTCCCAAAGTACAACACTAGCTGGATTAGCGTCTCTTTTTTTCCCCTAGGATTCAGCACGTCATGTTTAAGGAAGAACCAAAAATAAGAAGACATTTGCATGCCAGTGTGTTTCTCTCATCTTTACATCAAGTTAGATGAAAACAAAACGCCCCCGCGAGCATAGCCCAGAGATTGGGGGCAAGAACTTCTTGAAGACGGGTGGATTGTAACTATTATATAGCTGATGAGAGATCTCGTGTTCGATCCTTGATCGCTAGGTTCCGTGATTAACCTCCTCTCTTTATATGTGGGGCCAACGGGAAAGAACCCTTAAGGTGAGGAATTTCACCTTTTGAAGATGAAAACAAAAGGGCTACTACTCATTTCAGCTATTTCCTCCTACTTGAAAAGATACCTTGTGGCATCTTCTATGGCAGAGAAAAAAGAAAATTGCAAAAGAACAAATATGTAATGACAGAAGGGAAATTACATACACATCCTCCTCTTCCATCCCTCTACCAAGTGGGTAGACCCCTCATGATTAAAGCCATAACTGTGTCACATCACACTAGTCCTCCACAATCGGCATACCAATATCGTTGCTGTTACTGTCGTATTGTATTTGTTTCTGGACAGCCTTCACTGCTGCCACTCTTGCTGCATTTGCTGCCCTGTTGGCTGCTGCTACTGCCCTGTTCACTCTCTCATCCACTTTGGCCGCATCATACGCTTTCTCTGCTGCTCGCCTGGCTCCCTGGCAAGGAGGCACATCACATTAGAAAAACCCTGTATTGCTGTTCTTTCTTGTCTATTTCATCTCAACTATTACAATTTTCCAACTAAATGTTATTTTCTAATCATGTCTGTTCCACAACAGTGTTTTAACAATGAATTTAGACCACAAAAAACAAGGACAAGATATATGCTCTGTCCCCCACTTTCCCCCACCAGCCCAAAAAAAAAAAAAAGAGAGGAAAAAGAGCCATTGTCATGATGATCGAACTTAAAAAAAATGCTGCAAATCATAGTAATTACGCAATGGAATCATGACATTTGAAACTTGTAAGCATTAACCTAACAAACTACATTAACCTAAAAATTCAAGTTAAATTTAGAGAGCCATGACATTTCACAAAATTAATTTCAAGCTGACAAGGCAACATTAACCAATCAAAGCTTGTAAGCATTGCATGTAATCATGCCCTAACCTAAAAATTCAGAGTCTCTTATTTTGCTAAGTCAACATTTGAAAAAAAAAAGAAAAAAACATGGCAAGTGAGAACTGAGAACTGTGAACAGCCACTGTCGCAAATTTTCATCATGGAAAAGGCACCCATTACGGATATATTTCTGAGTGTTAAAACAATTTACACAGCAGTAAATGAACTTAACCATACTACATTGAAAAAATATCAATCAAATGGTTGTTGCTCATTTAACCTAGCAGGGAATTCGGGATCAGGTAAGATGAACTATAAACTATATAAATCACCTATTGCTGCAGTGATTGCTATTTTGTTTTACCCCAATATCACTAGGAAAAAACCACACGAGGATTAGAAAGTACTATTTAATTTACCTGAACGGCATTGAGTACTTTGGAATGGTACACTGCAACAGGAGATACGGGATGGGTGGTGCTCTGTGTGCTTGGGATATCAAGAATCCCATTATTCCAGTGTCCAGACTGGGTCTCCCCATTTCTGAAACTATACATTCCAAGTCCTTGCTTTCTGCCCTCATGCCAGGCTCCTTCGTACCGATGCCCATTTGCAAAACGGTACACTCCAAATCCGTGCATCTTGTCCGCGAAGTATTCCCCGGCATAAACGTCTCCATTTCTAAATAAATATAAGATATAGATAAGTGAACAGATCTAAATAAAATAATTCAGTATTTCACACGTGGGTTTAATTTTATATCAATAGGAAGCTATACATCTTGTGATGTGTCATGGCTATAATAGCAACTTGATCACATCTTTGATGACTAAGATAGGTTTCTTTATTCTTTGATTGAATCACATTCAAATGTGTTAGCTAGAGCAACAGAAAATAGTATCTGCAAAGAAAATATGGCATATGGGCACCTTTACCTACCTAAACCTACTGGACCAGACCATAGGGGACACCTACCTAATATTGGCAAGAAATTATAGTCATCAATAACATATGAATCCTATAATTGAAGGAAAAAAAATTCACAACACTCAAGGGAATCATGTTGCTTCACAATAATGGCTTCATGTTATTTTCTTTTAATTGAGGACTGATAGGCTAATACAGAAACACTCTTACATCGTTGTAAGTGCATACGTCCAATGGTAACTTAGAACAAGCTCATTTGTGCTAGGAATTTTCAGTCCATATAAATTTCAGGTCAGCATCAAAGGCTAAAGAAATTATAAGAAAAGGTGATGATGACATTCAAAGCACAACGTATTTCTAAAAGTACCAGACAATGTAAAAAGGGGACCCAAATGAAGAGTATATACGGAAAACAATTTGGATAAAATTTGTTGTCCATGAACTGAGATTTGCAGCTTGCTTTTAATTGCTCCAAACAATCATTGTTCACTTATCTTGGATTATAGTTTCCATCTGATTTTATTATTCTCCACAATAGCAATCACGTTCTCAAGGGACATGAACTATGAAACACTATGATGTTAAATAAGACGCATGGATGTTGAAATGGACATGAACGTAAAAGGGTATGCACATACTCACACAACAATTTCATAAGAGAAAAGAACACAATGCTAAAGAATCAATATTATGTATTTATAAATATACAGAGAGAGAGAGAATAATAGTCTCTTTATGTAAGAGAAGAAGAGACAACAAGAAGATTTAATCCCTCTAGGTATGGTGGGGGTGCTTGGCTATTTGATAAGAAGAGAATATTTGAAAATAAATGTGCATCATTTTGGTAAGAAGAAAAGAAGAGTGAAAACAAAATCTAAATATCTATTTCAGAAAGCTGTAAACATAAAGAACATAGGGTTTAGTAAAAATATAAAGATTTCAAGTTGAGTGGGAAGATTGAGTTTATAAACTACAAGTTTAGTAAAATTAGAATTTTCCTAATGTTGTGGTTTAAGGATTCGAAATCATTCTAAAAAATCGTCAAGACCTCAGGTGAATTGGGCTTACAGGAGAGCCAATTGTAGCAGATTAATTTTCAGGAGTAGTTAGCAGCTGCTATTTCAGTTGATTAGTTGCAGGACAATTGTACATTTTCAGTTACAACATGTATCTGAAAACTGAATAAAGAGTAGCTATATAAAGCTACTCAAGACTGTATAGAAGGTAGTTGAGAAATTAGAATCGGAATTCCTTTCTTTCTCTCCAGTTCTCCCTCTCTATTCTCTCTACTTCTCCCTAATTTCTCTCTGTTTTTCTCCCTCTTCTTTCACTTTTCCTCTCTCGTTCTCCATTCCGTTCTTAATCAAAACCCTAGGTCAGGACAAGTTCCTAACAATTTGATATCAGAGCAGCCGAACCTTGGTCTGCTGTTGTTCAAAGCTGAATAGTGTCGGAATTTTGGAAGGAGATCATGGCGGAAGGGACAAGAATGAAGCAGTTGGAGGCGCAGATGAGCCAGCCTGCAGGCGAGGCTGGAAACGATGGAAATAGGACTGCGCCAGACTCAGGATGGATTGATCAGGAATCTGGAAGGATTGAGTAGGAATCAAGAAACGTCAATCTTTAGAGGAGAAGTTAGATGCATCTATGGATGGTTTGGCAAAAAGGTTAAGACGGGTTCTTGCATATGTTCTCAAAGCTGCCACAGGTTAGCATTTCAGTGGATTTTCCACCAAGAGATAATGCTGACTCAATCATAACAGGAAATGGATCCCTTCCTAATACCGCAAGGGTACCTGTAACCGAGGTTAATCCTGTTAATGATTTTGAGAATCAGATTGTTAGTTCCTCTCAGAATCACAATCATACTCCTCTGCCAAAGCTGGAAATACCGATATTTGATGGACATAATCCTAGATTGTGGTTCAGGTGATGCCAAAAGTTTTTCTAATTCTATAAGTTGCCTAAAAATCAAAAGGTAAATCTAGCTTCAGCCTATCTTAATGATGTGGCTGTTGGCCTAGTCTCTCACCCAGCCTTCGCCTTCTTCAGTGGCCAAGTTGAAGCGTTCAACGGTTCTGTGATGCCTAGTTTCAAGGCTGGTCTCGGCTGAAGGATGAGTATAGTTGGAGAGACTTTGTAGATGAATTTTGTGAAAGATTTGGTGATCAGAATATGACTGATGCCATCAAGGAATTTAACAAATTGAAACAGCAAGGATCTGTACTGGATTATCAAATCAAGTTTGAAAAATTAAAATCTTTGATGATAATGGCATGTCCTACACTAAAAGAAGCTTATTTCATCTCTAGCTTTATTAGTGGACTGAATGAGGAGTTAAGGCCTACTGTAAAAATGTGCAGCCTGTGACAGTTAAACAGGCAGCTGAGAAGGCTAAACTGCAAGAATTAACGATAGAAGCCACCTTTAAGAAGCATTGAATTCCTTACAAAGGAAATAATTCTAGCAGTCAGCAGTCTTTGAATAATTCTAGGGCTAATATCCAAGGGGAATTCCTATCCTGCTAAGTCCTGAGCATTATGGCCCTTTCCTTATTGTGGCTAAAGTAGGACCTGTTGCGTACAAATTGCAGCTACCATCCAACACTAGTAAACATCCAGTCTTCCATGTTTCTTTACTTAAGAAGACAATTGGTCCACAAGATCTATCTAGACTGCCTTACCTCCTATAGAAGATGATAATCAGGTTGAGATTGAACCAATGGATATATTGGACAGAAGGGTGATTTATAAAGATAATCTGCCCCTTATACAGGTGTTAGTCCCATGGTCCCATTTGCATCCAGATCGCAACACTTGAGAGTATATATCGGGCCTGCTCATCCAATTCTCTCAGGTGGCCTAGTTTCTTTAATTTCTTGAGGACAAGAAAATTCTAGAAAGGGGTGGGGGGGGAGGGAAGTCAAGACCCTGGGTGTATTGGGCGGGCTTACAAGATAGCCGATTGTAGTAGATTAATTCCCAAGAGTAGTTAGCAGTTGTTATTTATGTTATTTCAGTTGATTAGTTGTAGGACAGCTGTATTGAAGGCAGTTGAGAAATTAGAATCTGAATTCCTTTCTATCTTTTCAATTCTCCCTCTCCATTCTCTTTGTTTCTCCCTAAATTCTCTTTGTTTTTCTCTCTCTTCTTTCTCTTTTCCTTCTCTCATTCTCCATTCTGTTCTTAATCAAAACCCTAAGTCAGGACAAGTTCCTGACAAAAATATATCACTTTTAAATATCTAGAATCAATTGTTCCTGAATTATTATTGTGTTACTCACAAAGAGAGAGAAATTTAGATTCTAATTTCTCAAGTGCCTTCAATACAGTCTCAAGTAGCTTTATATAGCTACTCTTTATTCAGTTTTCAGTTACATGTTATAACTGAAAATGTATAGTTGTCCAGCAACTAATCAACTGAAATAACAGAAATAATAGCTACTAACTACTCCTGGGAATTAATCTGCTACAATCAGCTCTCCTGTAAGCCTAATACACCCGAGGTCCTAACATTCCCCCCCCCCCCCCCCCCCCAGAATTTTCTTGTCCTCAAGAAATTAAAGAAACTGGGCAGCCCAAGGGAATTGGGTGAGCAGGTCTGATAGATACTCCCAAGTGTTGTGATCTAGATGCAAATGGGACCATTGGACTAACACCTGTGTAAGGGGCAATTTATCTTTAGAGGTAAGGCAGTGCTAGATAGATCCTGTGGACCAATTGTCTTCTTAAGTAAAGAAACATGGAAATTTGGATGTATAATAGTGTTGGATAGCAGCTACAATCTGTAAGCAACAGGTCCTACTTTAGCCACGATAAGGAAAGGCCCATAATACATAGGACTTAGCTTAGAAACAGGAGAGAGAGAAAAAGACTTCTGTTGGAAACTTTTGACCCTAAGATAGACCAAGTCTCCCACCGAAAACTCCCGTTCACTCCTCCTATCTGCTTACTGCTTCATTCTATTTTGGGCAGTAGCCAACTCCCTCTTAATCAACCGTAGTATTTCTTGCCTCTGCTGCAAATATTGGTCCACCATTGCAACTAATGTTGTATAGTCCACAGTGGCAGGTAGTATTGGGGGTTTGAATGCAAAGAGTGCCTCAAAAGGAGACATCTTTAAAGAGCTGGTAGCTGGAATTGTACCACCATTTGGCTAGAGATAACCATTTATGCCAGCCTTCGATTTTAGAAAACAAATATATCTCAAATAAGCTTCCACACATTGATTTACTCTCTCAGTTTGTCAATCCATTTCAGGATGATAAGCTGTAGACATATGCAAACCAGCCCCCAAACTTTTGAAAAGTTCCTGCCAAAAAACACTGGTAAAAATCTTGTCTCTATCGGAAACAATAGACTGTGACACCCCATGCAGCTTTAACACTGAATCCATAAACACTCTTGCCACTTCTTAGGCAGTGAATGGGTGAGAAAGGTTCAAGAAATGGGCAAACTTGGTGAGTTTATCCACCACCACTAGAATCACATCATTTCCTTCTGATTTAGGCAGCCCTTAAATGAAATCCATGGAAATACCAGCCCAAGCCTGTCCTGGAATGTCCAATGGCTACAGCAATCCAGGATTAGCCACCTGTTCATGCTTGCAACGCTGGCATACTTCACAGGCCAGCACATACTCTATAACATTCCTCTTAAGACTGGGCCAAAAAAACAGCTGCCTAACCTTACGATAGGTGGCCCTTATGCTTGAGTGACCCCCAAGGGTGAGCTATGTAAAAACTACAATATTTTCCTTTTAAGTTGCTCATTGTCACCCATAACCATTCTTCCCTTAAACCGGATTATACCATTAGATAGGGCATGCCCAGGTTTACTATTAGGGCTGACTGATAACTGGGCCAAAATATTTTGAGCCCACCTTGCAACTTAATAACTAGTAGTAACTTCTCTCACCCATCACTGAAGTGATAGCATTACATACCCCATTTTCCACCTGCCTAGACAAAGCATCAGCTGCCACATTCTCTTTACCTTGGCAGTACCGAATAACACAATCAAGGCCTAAGAGCTTTGACATTCCTTTCCTTTGCACCTGTGTATGGAGTTTTTGTTGCAGAAGAAACTTAAGACTCTCACGGTCAGTTTTGATGACAAACTAACTACCCTCTAAATAGTGCTGCCATTTTTCCACAACCACTAGGACAGCAATCAACTCCTTATCATAGACACTTTAGGCCTAAATGTTTAGGTGCAAGAGCCTAACTAATGAAGGCTGTTGGTTTGCCTTCTTGGTTCAGGACTGCCCCTACTCCTTTATGACTGGCATCTGTCTCCAACACAATTTGTAAAATTAGGGAAAGCCAACACCGGGACTCATGTCATAACCTTTTTCAAGCTTATAAAGGTTGCCTCTGCTTGAGGATTCCATTGAAAACAGTCCTTAAACAGTTCAGTTAAGGGCTTACTAATAATCCCATAATTTTTAATGAACTGCCCGTAATATCCTATCCATCTTAGAAATCCCCTCAAAGCCCTAACCGTAGTTAGTTTAGGCCATTCAACCATCATAGCAATTTTCTTCGGATCCGTACTAACTCTTTCACCTAATATGACATGCCCTAAATACTCCACTTGTCCTTTGGCAAAGGTACATTTGGACTGCTTTACATACAGTTGGTTGAACCAAAGGACTCCAAATGATGTCCTAAGGTGAACAAAGTGCTGATCAAAAGTTTGGCTATATATGAGGATATCATCAAAGAATACAAGGATGAAATCCCTCGGGTAAGGACTAAAGATATGGTTTATGAGGGCCTGAAAAGTGGCAGGGCATTGGTCCAACAGAAAGACATGACCCTGAATTCATAAAGGCCTTGATGGGTACGAAAGGTTGTTTTTAGTATATCTGCAAGTTTCATTCTTCTTTGATGATAACCTGCCCTTAGGTCTAGTTTAGAAAAAAACAATAGCTCCTTTTAATTCATCAAGGAGATCTTCAGTGATGGCATTAAGCCAATGGTAGTCAATACAAAATGGTCATGTCCCATCCTTCTTTTTAACAAGGAGAACAAGGGATGCAAAAGGACTATGACTAGGCTGTATACTAGAATTAGCCAACATTTCTTTGACTAATTTCTCAATTTCAGCCTTTTGAATAGGAGGGTAACAATAGGAACGAACATTAACTGGTTCAGTAATTGGTTTTAGGTTGATAGCATGGTCAAAAGGTCTTTATCGAGGTAGGTTGTAGGCTCAGCAAATGAGTCCTTAAATTCAACCAATTGTAATTGTAAAGAGTCTGATTGTTGTACCTCTGGGAAGGACTGAAGTGCAGCATTGCAGGCTGCCACTGAATAGTCTGCCTCGGAAATTCACTGCTCCAGAATTTCTGCATCTTCAAATCTTTCCACTTCCATAGCTTGTACAGAAAACAACTGCGCCACTTGACTTATTTTATTTATGAGGAATTTCTGTAGTTTCTTCCCTGAAATCAGTTTACAAGCTCCCATCTCCATGCTTCCAATAAGAGTCAACTTCTTCCCTTCTATTTCAAATGTCAACTCAAGCTTATTAAAATCAAAGATAATGGGACTAACTGTCCTCATCCAGAAAACCCCAACACAATGTCCCAGCCCCCAGTTTGAGAATCTGCAAATCAGCAATAAATTCATGCCCTTGCATCTCCCATCTGAAATCCATATATCTTGACTTGCTGTATATCTTGGTCCCATTAGCCACTATTACTGATAAGGGAAAAGTAGTTTTCACCTTGCAGTGCAATTCCTTGGCAATATTTTCATCCAAGAAGCTATGAGTCATAGTTATTAATGGCACAAGGCGCAAAGGGGTGCGCAAGGCAAGGCACTCACCTGGAAAAGGCGAGGCGCACTAATAAAAATATATAATTTAATAAAATATAGGCAAATTAAAAGGATAAAAACAAAACAAAACAAAATAAAATAAATTAACAAGTATTCATCATTGAACTCAAACATAAACAATTCATAATCAAACAAAAAAATTCTAAAAAACAAACACAACAATAATAACATCCAGCATCAATCATAAGATGATCTTCTTGATCATCATCATCATCATTATCATGATCTAAATTATATTGGTCACTTCCAAAGTCTTCCACTCTTCTTCATAATCTTCTTCAAAATCAATATATCCCCCCCCCCCCCCCACCCATCTCTAAGCGTTAGAGGAGTATTAATCTTTGATTGAGAAGAAGATTATAAAATTTTGATTATAAAAAGAAACATGAACATTAAAATGCATAATTTTGAAAAAAAAAAAAAATAAGAACTCATATGAACTAATACCCACAGTTGTAAAAGGCAAAATATTGAAAAAAAAAAAAAAAAGATAAAAAAATTCAGCAGAATTTCCCCTTAATAATAGTGATAATCTTTAATTTTTAAGAAGAAAAAATAAAAAGAGAGAGAGGGGGAGGCAGAACAAAAATAGAAGAAAAAAATAAATAGAGGGATGAGATGAGAGAGAAAAAGAAAAAAACATACCTATCTCCTTTTCCGTTGGCAGCCGGCCAATCTTGTCAAAAGAAGAAGTATAAATTGCTCTCTGGTGTCGCAAGAAGGAAGAGAGGCCTTTAGGGCTTTGGGTCTATCTCCATTGGATTTAGGGCTAGGTTTTTTCGCCTTTTTTACTTTTTTTGTAAAAAAAAAATATATTAAAGATATTTGAGGCACGCCTCTCGCCTCTACTGAGGCGCACACCTCAACAAATAGGCACGTGCCTCTTTAAGGTTGTCTCGCCTTGGGGGATCTAAGGCGCAAGGGCTAGTGCCCCTTGCACAGCACACCTTTAACAACTATAGTGTTCAAAAAGGCGGCAGTGTTACGCGAATACATGCAAATCAACACCCCTAGGCGCCAAGCCTGATTAATTGGGCCCAATCGGTGCCTAGCTGCCTGGGTCGCCTTGACATGCATGTTTGGATTTGTGTTGTTCGGTCGGCCACATGGCCGAGAAGACGTGACTCAACCAGTCGGCCACACCGATCCCTCGACCATGGCGAATGCACGAGGAGAAAGCAGCTGCGACAAACGGAAGGTAGAGGGTCGCGACCATGGCAGCTGGTGACGAGGAAAGGTTTGAACCAATCGGCCATGGCAGATACCCACATCAAGATGTGAACCATCGCTTTGCTAGCGGTTCGATTCAAACTCCCACTAGCCGCAACACCGATCAGATCTGGAACTATCAGCCATGGCAGATGCGAATAGCGACAGTCATGGAGAACCACAACGGATCTATTTGTCCCACCAACTGCCACATATGCGAACGACCTCTATCGGCCACTCTAAATATATATATAGGAAAATTCATGATATATGAAAACAGGTTTTATATGAATATGTGTTTGGTTTGATACCACATGTTAGTGTTAGCGTAGAAACACAACAATTCCCCTAGACTTTCTCAGCCCAAAAACTCATAGAAATCTCTCACCGCCTCCAAGAACACAAATGATAAAAGAAGGAAACAAGAACAATCGAAAAACCAGAAAGAACAACAAGAGATTTATCCTGGTTCGGTCTTAAAGTAAGACCTACGTCCAGACTAAAGCGCCTCCTTCCAATCCATTATCTTGAAACAACTATTAGGATGATTACAAAGAGTACCCACTCTAGCCCATATACCCTAAAAACTAAAAGGATTCCCAAGATTACAAGACTTATGCCCGACCTTACTCTCTCAACCTCTCAATCAATCCCAACCCACCAGATAGAAAACAGAAAAGCTTTCTCAGAATGAAGCACACCCACTGCCTTACCCCACGATCCCTATTTATAGGCTATAGGGTCGTGAGTTACAATAACTAACCAACTGCTCGATTGATCGGAACTAACTAAATCGGTCAGCTGCCATTCTAGAAACATACCTTCTAGAAGAATACTTATTCTAACCATAGAACAGAAAAGGGAACATATAAATGCCAGCATACATGAACTCTCTGTTTACAAATATAATTCTAATCTAGTACAAATGTCATAACAGTTAGAGAAATACTTTTACAAAATATATGAAATCCGCATATCATATAAAACACCAAAAGATTAAGGAAGAAGAAAACCTCTGAAATCCATAATTAGTGATAAATAACATCAAATTACATAAAAAAGTTAAAAAAAACAAAAATAGCAGTTTTCCTAGGCATCGCCTAGGCGGCTTAGGCGCTAGGCCTCAGTCTAGTGCCCAACTAGCGCCTAGCGTGTTTTAGAATACTGCACAATTATGCTATGAGTGCTGCCTTTATAGATCAATACCATCAGTTTTCTATTCCCAACCAATCCTTCCACCTTTATAATCTTATTACTAGGGCAACCTTTTAGTGCATGTAGAAAAATTTCTCCATCTTCATTCCCCGGTACATTCTCAGCAGCCATTTCTGCCTCTTTTGAGATTTCTTCTCTCTTCTTCTTCTTCATCCAAGCCTTCCATTCTCAACAACTGCCTCTTACATTGATGTCCAGGACTATATTTCACTCCACATTTATAGCATAGACTTAGCTGTCTTCTCCGTTCTAAAGTGGAAAGTTTCACCACACTAGGACCTAGAGGAGCCCTAGGATTGGAATTCCCCTTAGTCAACACTTGGATATTAGCCCTCTGTAGATGCATCTAACTTCTTCTCTAGACATTGAATCGCTTCTTGATTCCTACTCAATCCTTCTTGATTCCTGATCAATCCATCCTGAATCTGGCGCAATCCTATCTCGATCGTTTCCAACGTTGCCTGCAGGTTGCTCATCTGCGCCTCCAACTGCTTCATTCTCATCCCTTCCACCATGATCTCCTCCAAAATTCCAAAACTATTCAGCTTCAAACAACAGCAGATCGAGAACTTGTCCTGACCTAGGGTTTGGATTAAGAACAGAATGGAGAATGAGAGAGGAAAATAGAAAGAAGAGAGAGAAAAATAGAGAGAAATTAGGGAGTAACAGAGAGAATAGAAAGGGAGAATTGAAGAGAGAGACAGGAATTCAGATTCCAATTTCTCAACTACATTCAATACAATCTCGAGTAGCTTTATATAGCTGCTCTTTATTTAGTTTTTAGTTACATGTTGTAACTGAAAATGTACAGTTGTCCTACAACTAATCAACAAAAATAACAACTGCTAACTACTCCTGGGAATTAATCTACTACAATTGGCTCTCCTGTAAGCCCAATACACCCGATGTCTTGACACATTTCTTCAAACACAAGGCAAAACACGGGGTGAACAAAACATGCCCACTTACATTATGATGCCTAAGCTCATTTTAGCATGTCTAAAAGTTGTTAAGTGACACAAAATGTTCACATCATAAAGTTTGTACACTATTAGACATACAAAGTAACAAGAATAATGCACCCACACAATTTATCATATCTACCATAGACTTCTATCTTGTAAAGTAACCATGTTATAATCCATGTGAATTACGAAATCCACATTTTGAGCATCCAAATTACAAGCAAGAAGACCAACATCAAAGCATGGCTACATGCTTTAAAAAAATATCCGAATGAAGACAATGTTTACATATAGATACACTATAAGATAACAATCACCTTCCTTAACAAACATTTTCAGAATGCAACACCAGATGATACAAACTCAATGAACAAGAAGTAAATAAATATCTAAAAGATTAAACAAGGCATTTAGACCCATTCAACTGTAATTCGATTACCAAAAATGTAATTAAACAATAAAATAGAAACCAAGATGGAAGATCAATTTAGTAGTTTGAAATGCAAAGAAAACCCATGAACCAGCATCAAGAATTACCTGAAATGGTAATGACCAAGCCCATGCTTGACACCCCACTTGAATTCTCCCACATATCTGCTTCCATCCTCACAGGTATAAACTCCACACCCATGGCTCTGCCCATTGGACCATTCCCCAGCATAAACGTCTCCTGTATAGAACCTATACACTCCAAAACCGTGCCTAAGGCCTTGCCTGTATTGCCCACGATACCGACTCCCCCTTGCCCATGTTTCGACTCCATGGCCATCATACTTGCCATCGATCCAGTCCCCTTCATACCTTCCACTCATGTAATAGTAATAAACCCCACTACCTGAACACTTGCCTTTGTGAAATTCTCCCTCATAAACGTCCCCGTTGCTATAAACCTTAAACCAACATCCCGAATTTACCTTTTTCTCCGACTTTGGCCTCGACCCAATTGACCAAAACACAGGCAAAGGCGGCCTGGATACCTGGGTTGAGGATGAGAGCTTAATTGGGAATGATCGACCAAGAAAAAGGCGAATTGAGGGTAGGCGAGGCAGTGCAAGATTAAGCGAGAATAAGAGTGCAGCAGAAAAGAGAAAGGCCGAGAGGAAATCAAGCACAAACGAGTGGCTCGGATGAGAGACCAGGAAGTAGAAACACGGAAGGGACAGGAGGAGGATTAGGCGGAGGTGGACGTGGAGGCGGCGGAGGTGAGGGAGGCGGTGGAGGAGGCTAGAGGCGACTGCTTTGGGCCCCGGAAACTTCAACAAGGAGTGCGTTTTCAAAGGCGGAGTCGAAGAAAACGGGTACTGCTTAAGGGCGTCGGAGAAAGTGGCCGATTTCGAGACCGAATTGGAGGAAGACACAGACGGATTAGGGTTAGAATTGGTTTGGCTCATGATAGGCCGCTTGTGAGCAGTGCTTTTGGGCGTTGAAGACAACGATGGCGTGGGGCCAATTGAGTCATCCTGGAGGGGCAATTGTCCGGCGAGAAGACGCGAGGGCGGCGAGATGTCGGAAGCCGGCAAGGGCGGCTGGGGTAGGGGGAAGAGCAGAGGCGGGGAGGGGTTGAAATCGGAAGAGACGCCGCTGCTTTCTTTTCCGATCTGAAGTTCCGATTTCTTCTGATGCATTTACATTCACAGGAACCCCAAGGCCTTGGAGAGCCAAAGCATCGAGAAAAGGCCAAATCTCTCGATAAAAGTTCCTCAAATTCAGAGCAGCTTTCACAATGATTGGAGTGGCAAATGCCTCTCTCTCTCTCTCTCTCTCTCTCTCTCTTCCCCCGCCCCCCTCTGTCTCCATGCCTTTATATAATACAGAGAGAGAGAGAGAGAGAGAGAGAGAGACAGTTTCAGGTGTTGGGGGGAGAGAGCAAATTTTTTAAACTTGTGGGCCCGTTCATAATTTGGCAGACGACTGCGATTGATGATTGGTTCCGATTTTACCAATTTGCCCTTTTAATTTAATTTTAATTTCTGGAATGCTATTCCATCCCTATTTTTGGTGCTTCCCCTCTCCCTCTATTTTTAGTTAATTGTAAATCAACCACATAAATTTTAATTTAATCTATTTTTTTACCAATTAATTAAAACATTACAAATATGATCTTCTGCATCACCATCACCAAATCCTAATTTTACTTACTCCAATCCCATATTTAACACTTCAATCAATTTTTTTTTTACCTTTTATTTTCCTTAAAATCATCATCATTATCATGCATTTTATAATTAATAAATTAAAATTCATATAATTAATTGGTCTCCTATTATTAAACTTAATACAATTAAACACTTTATTATCATAATCATATATAAATCTCACTTAATAATAAATATTGAAAGGTACCCAAGAATCTAAAATTATCTAAATAACATAATTATCATCTACTTTATTTAATTAGTCACTCAAACACAGTCCACCAATGATGTTCATTATTAAAATTAATATTTCACATTTTAATGGGCTTAAATTAAAATTTGAAATTATTCCCAACCATTGTATAAATTGGCATTTACCCAAATATTAATATTAATATTTCTTTTATTAAATATTAAAAAATGAATGTGGTTTTCACTTTCAAAGGAGTGGGTGGGAGTATTTGATGGGATCCCTAATTGATTAGGTCATAATAACTGATTTTGTCCACAAAACCTTAATTGATTAGCCAAATGGACAATTCTGTCCCATTCATAACACACACACACATATACATATATATATATATATATATATATAAAATAAAAGATATTATGATGAGGGCATTTTAAACTAGACAGTTGATGATGGAGGCTGTCTTGACTTACAAATTCTTAACCTTTTTGCCTTATTATCCCATGGTAACACCATCAGCTAAATTTCACTCAATTTAAATGTGAAAAATTTTAAAAAATTCAACGGGCTTACCGTTCGAGTTATCGAAATAGGGTAAAAAGATGATTTTACATCCACGTCCTGCTCTCTCCTTTCCCTTCCCATTGATTGCCTTGTCCCTGCTCTCTCATCTCCCCTTGCCATCGTGCCTCACTATCGTTGCCTCGCCTCGCCAATAATCGCTGCATCAATTATTGGCAAGACGATAGCCATGATAGGGGAAACGAGAGAGTAGCGGTGGATGCAATGATCCGCTTTACAAATTTGCAAAGTGAACAGGGCAAAATCGTCTTCTTACCTTCTTTTTGTAAGGGGTTCGATAGGCCTGTTGAACCCTGTAAAATGACTCTTTAAATGATACATTGTTTATTATTTTTATTTCCTTATTTTTTAATAATTAAAACCATGATTATTCCTTTAAAAAATAATTTAAAACACTCAATTTTATTTTTTTTCTAATTCCAAATAATAATCACAAATTATCCCTAAAATATGCTACAAAAAGTGTACATTTATTATTATCTGAGTTAGTAAGAATAATATTTCTTACACATTCAAATTGACACCCAAGTTGATAATTCATTAATCAATTATCAATACACCCATCACTTGAATAATTTAATAAGAAATATATTAATAATTTATTTAAATAATAAATGTAAGTACTTAAATAAATTATCTATACACCCATACGTTAGTTAAATAATTTAAAGAGATAGGCAAATAGCATTACTCAACTAATAAAGCTCCATAAAATTGTTCAGACGTTATCTATGGCCAAGCAAGGCAATCATCAACCAGATAATATTATTTAAGAGAAACGGATATCAACATAATTTAAAAAAGGTAAACTATAAAAAAATGCTCAACCTTTAATTTTGATTTAATTCTACAACAAATCTTTAATTTCTTTATTAATAAACCAGATTTCATATTTAATTTTAATTTTATAATAATATCATAATTCTGCAAACTTATCAACACATAAGTACATAAAATATAACTTTTTAAACTCATTATCCAAACCTTAATCTACTACTACTTCAACATAACTAGACAAAGGATACATAACAGTATTATCATAAAATTAAAATTAAACAAAAAAAAAAGCTCAATATATTATTATTAAAGTAATTAAACATTTATTATAAATTAAAAATTAAACAAAAAATGTCAAGCTTAGGCCCCATGAGCACCAGACGCAGAATGGGATGCTGATCAACTAAAAGGAATGGGGGCATGTGCAAGCCAAACAAGAAAACAAAACCAAAATAATGCTCTGCTGAATGAGTAGTATCCTCACAAGCAAACATTGAGTGGTCAAGTGCATACAAGAAGTCACTAAAGTGACAAGTGTACAAAGCCATGTCATGTAGCCACAAAACATAAAAGGCCTCCGTCTCCTCATAAGCATTAATTAATTCCTTATATATGTTTTTTATCTCCATCTCCACCACTGAGACCAATGGCGGCTTTACAGAATTACATAGAGAAAGCAGAGAGTCCTCCCAGACAAAGAAAGAACCCTGCCTTAACCCTAAATCCTACCTGATAATGAGTATTTCAACATTAAAAAGGATAGCATGAAAGAAACTACAAGGAAAAGCACATCAAACAATTCTTACCCCTTGGAGAAAGAGAAACAAAGATAACACTAGCTCCATTGGTCGAATTCATGGATAGGTTTCAAAGAGAAGTTTGCTTGAGAAGCAGGCAAGCTTTCGTTTTCCATCCATTAATCAGTCTTCATGTTTTGGAGCCACTGCACTTCATCTCCTTTCAGGACAGCCGGCACATCCAGAGACGCGAGATGGGAGTAGTCGGTGGGTGGTAGAAAATTGAGATCTCCAACAGCAGAAGCGCTAGCTTCATGGTTTGTGGATCTTGAAACCGAATACTCTTGGTACATAGTTTTGTACGGGTTTTTGAGGTTTTAGATGCCCATATGTCATCAAAAACAGATGGGGAAAAGTAGTTCCAAAGTAAGCTCCATCAATATCTTCAACAGAGTTAAGAAAACCCAAATATTAAGAGGGCGGTAAACCACTAGTAATTGGAACTAAAAAGAAAACTATAATCATAACAACAAAGGTTCACTAGCATCCATCTTCTTATTCAATTTACAGTTCTCTCGCAATTAAAAAAAAAAATGACACCATTCTAGCCTTGTATCAGGGCCATAGAGGTTTCTATATTTAACTGCATGCGAGTATAACAGCAGAATAATCTTGAGAAAATACGAAGTTAAGAGCATATCTACGAACAACTATGCAGAGGAGGTGGGATCGATAAATAAAGCATAAGCATCACAAGAAAGGAAGTTGGTGCAACAAAAGGATACTGCCTTGATACTTGGATCGAGGGTAGTAAATATCTTCGCATTTGGGACAGTAAATTTTCACGGTACTTGAACGAGGAATATCGGATTGACCAACCGGAAGGCAGGGTTGTCCACAGCAGTAAACTCTTGGGCATCTTCCAAAGTCATAGCTTTTGTACTTCTCTAGCTGAAGTTATCATGAACGTGTCTTAAACCAAAACAAAAGGAATAGAAAGAGAGATAACAGGAAACCAGAAGCCACTTGACTCAGATCTTACCATTGCTGCCATTCCCTTACTAGTCAATATGTATCGAACATGTATTAGGCCATACAGCATTTCTGCAGCTGATTCAACCAATTCATTCTGTTCTTCAGTGAACATGTCACCTGCAAATTTCAAGAGTTTAAAGGTTATTTAAGTGCCCACACAAGACCATATAAACCTAATCAATATTAAGCACTCCATAAAACCAGACATAGGGATAGACAGCTTATTGAACATAGGATTTTGGAACATCATCACAAACCATAATCACACTAGACGGGATTGGCTACATGAATTCTAACCCTCCAATCATCTATTCATGGCCCATATCTTTTGTGAGGGTATTATAGTCCCCGTGTCATGTCCAAGGGTTCCCCATCATTTTCTGTTTTTTTTTTTTTTTTTTTTTGGGGGGGGGGGGGACTCTGTCATGTATTCCAAACTTCTCCCATTCTATCCACTCACCTCACAGGTGCATCTACTGATCCTCTTTTCTCACATATCCAAACTATCTTCATCGTGTCCTGCTCATCTTATCTTCAATAGATCCCACACCTTAGCACAGATAATATCATTTCAAATATTGTCTTTTCTTGCATGGTCACATATTCACATCACACCCTCATCTCAGCTATGCTCATATTTATACTTAACTGTCTAATATTTGGAGCCATATAAAAAAAGACAGTCTCGTTGCTATCTGAGAAAACTTTCCTTTTGGCTTTAAAGAAATGTAGAACATTGAAACAAAATAGTAATAAATTCTATTTTAAAGAGGTTGAAATCACTAGGCTGGAGGACTTGATATGGTACCCTTCCCATAGGTTGAAGTCTCTAGAATAGAGAGATTAATGCAACATCCTTCCCTCAAGTGGAATAATAATTCAGTAAATGTAAACACACAGCATATTATCAGGAAGAAATACTGTGAACAAAATTGTACAATACAAGCAACATATTGCAACCAGAGCAACTAAATGAACATTGAGTTTTTCTTGCATTTGGAGAAACTAAATGCAAATAAATGAACATAAAATGCATGAAAAGCAAGAGTAATCCAAACTGCTCTATAAATAGACATAATATGTTACATGAGGAAACTGAAGAATTCCCCACAAGATGAGCAGAATGATGAACCACAGCCTTACAGTGTACCCACTTGCCACACAACTAAAATCACCTTCAACCATAAAACAGAACTATTGCAATGGTAATACAGAAGCCTTCCGAGAGAGCTAGTTTGCTTCCACAATAATGCCAATTTGATTCTGTCTTGACTTAGGTAGCATTTTGTTTCAACAAGAACTTTGAAAAAGGATATAAGCCAACCTGGATTTTAAAGTGATCATCCATCAGAACTAACTTGCAGTTTTCCATAGGTAAAATGCCCCTGATAAGCCACCATTAGAATGCCTAACTTACGTGTCAAAAGAAAATATGGCAACATGATTAAATTCAAAATCGCATCCCCCAAATTCATGATTAACAGAAATTTGAAGACTTAAGAAATCAAAACTGCATTACATCTCTTCTTCCATGTTTTATTAAAAAAGACTCCCCATATGAGATGACCTGTTGGTAACTTATTGCAAAATGTAAATCAAAACACAAGTTTATTTTGAAATTATGGGTACTCCCCCAATGATTACCATAGGCAAATGTCCTAGGCAAAATGGATATTCATGGGCTCACCAAATATTAGCCTTACAAGGTTACAAGAGGACCATTATAATGTCAGCTAACTTGAGGGAGCATCACAGTAATCTAGTAATCTTCCCTTGTAGCCTATACACAGCAAGCTTAGCTAAGGAGTTCTCTGCTAGACCACGCCCACCAAAGTCAAGCAGGTCACCTCCATTCAAGCACAACTAGCTCCAACTCATGCTCAACCCTATGCAGAGTAAATCTTCCAGATAGAGAACCATTCACTTAGACTATCCAATATCTACTAGATTGGCCAATGGTATCTCCACCCCAACATAACTTGCCCCATGTCAATAGCACTCTAAATGTTTGTATTTGCTTGATGTTCTCTTTGAAGCTTGGGGTGAGATGCTCCAAGTACCATTGAATATCATAGTGGAATTAGGTCTCTCAAACCTATCCTAATCCCCCAATCAGAATCACCGCCATCAAATAAGATTATCCAAGAGATTTCTTCTCCATCAAGTTAACCTTATCAAGTGAGATAAACAAATCACAAACTAATCAGAATTGCTGAATTATCTAACAATTTCTCCCTCAACTCAAATTCCTAAACATACCCAATAACTTAAAACACAAATCACGAGCCAAAAACTATGCAAGCACAAACAAGTTCAGTCACGCATACCCAAATCACACTAACAATCAACCTCCAACTGATGAATCCAATCATCAAGCTCTCCAGCGAGCATATTGAGCAATGACATGAATCCTTTCTTCAACTTCAGCCTTCTAGTAACAATGGTAATCGTGACAGCAATGACAAAAGCATCTTCTACTACAAGGCGACAAGTAGCAACAACTTCACTCCGTCATCAATCCATGGTGTGCAACAAGCAAAGCTTCAAAAACAAAACACAACGACTTCCTCTCTTTCTTCACCTGTAAACTCCCTCACACGGACCACAAATCCACACTAGACTTGCAACAACATGTTGACTTCAATCAAGGAATCTTCTCTCCCAACAATGGTGGCAAGCATGCTCATAGCAACAATAGGCAATGAAAATGCTTCTCATCACTCAATAAAAATTTGGAGCATGGGACTTCTTTCAACAACGTGTTGCTTCTCTCTGCTGACAAGCTTTCTGGCATCAATCTTCAACATAGACAGTTGTATCAATGATATCATTCTCGCAACAACAAATTTAAACAACAATTGCTATGGCAGCACAGTGACAAATGTCTCACAACATCTCTTCTCCATAGAGGTGTAAGCAACAAACTCTTATCAGTCTCGATCTCTCATAATTTTTCTTCCAATTTATTGCCAAATTTTCTTATACAACCAAGATTTTTGATAAATTCACAATCAACAATCAAATCCAACTAGACTAGAGCTCTAATACCACTTGTTACGATCGGATCACACACACCAACACAAAAATTAACGAGAAATAACATCACAAAAAATTAATGAGTTTCAAGTCAATAGCCTACGTCCACAACAAACATTTAATAAATCAAGAGAAACCAACTAATCTCACGACTTTAGATAATTGGTCACACCACACACGAGCACTCTAGTTATCAAGTTGTGAAACACATGATTCAGAGACACACAACCACAATATTTTTGAATTTGATGGAGAGATAAAATAAATCACAAACTAATTAGAATTTGACAAAGAGATTTCTTCTCCATCAGATCATCCTTCCTTCAAAGGTGAACTTTCATATTGGTTGAACAAAGAGAGAGTACAAATTAAGAATAAAATGAGAGAAAAAATGGCACATTCTCGTGAGGTTTTATATATGAGCATTAACCTACCACTTAATATATAGAATTTTTCACAATTTGCCACTTTTTTCATAAAAATGAAATCACAATTTGCCACCAAAATGAACCTATTTACTGAAATATCACCTTTCCCTCCAAGCAAATGCCATGCTGGTGGAAAAACAGCATTTTTGTTTGTGACACAATTTACCACTTAAGGAGTTGCTTGTGACACGAGCAGTTTTGATTTAACACTTGAAGAAATAATTGTCCAAGTGTTACTAAAAACCATTGGTGAAACCAGCAGCTCTAGTGTGGAATGCCAAATAGTTGCTGGTCTCACAAGCAACTCCATAAGGGCCAAAATTTCTTTACAAACAATAATTTTTCTAAATGCTGAACATAAAACCGCTAGTGTGGCAAACAGTTCTATATATAATTTGCTTGTCACAAAAGTGGTTCCTATCCATCTTGGGCCCCCATTCTGACATGGCATCAAGATGGCAAAAACGTGCTATTTCTGTAAATAGTTTCATTTTGGTAGCAAATTGTGATTTCCAAAAAAAAGTGGTAAAATTGTGAAAACTTTTAATATTTGTAAATCCCTCTTTCAGAGGCAAACTTTCACCTTGACTGGTCAAAGAAAGGATACATGAAGAAAAATATAAGAGATGAGATGGTGCATTCCATGTGGATTATTTCCCCCCATAGAGAACTCACCCACCACTTAAAACACTTGAAAAAATTGCTAGACAACTTGGAAGAACTCCTTGGAGTCAACACTTTGCTAAAGAGAGAGCCACAAGCATGGGGTAATGCTCACAACATCTGAGGTCAACTTCACCACTTATTATGAGGAAATGATATTTCACTTTGTAGGTGCTTCACTACCAGTCTTATCTAGTTCGTTTAACCTCTTCTCTCTCCCATCTCCAATGTTTCTAGCAACATCATAGCAGCTACCATCACATCACTATCTGACTAGTCATCTTTCTCTCCTACTTGTCCATTCTCAAACAAACTTCAATTTTTTCTTTTCTACCTTTGTTATCAAAGATTTTGATTACTTCAGACATAGGTTAACTGTCTCCTTTCAATCACATATGAACTTGATAAACATATGTTGCTAATCTCACATAATCTTCTAATATTTTTTGTAGATACATTTGAACTACATAGCTTTGCACAGATTTAAGCCACACCCAATTTTAAAGATTTGGGGCTGTTTAATTACAAAAAAAAATGTTTTCTTGTTCCACTTCATTGCCAATTTTGTTTCACAGAAAATTTATAAAAGGTGATGATTGTAAATACAAAATATATATATATTTTGAATACAAGAAAAATGTGTACCAAACAGTTGAACACAGAATTTTTTTAATGTACTAATATACTAATATAAATTACAGTATTGAAATATTATTAAGTATATATCATTATTATAATACTCGATCAAAACAATATTCATCATATTGCTAATATTATAATATTAATCTATTCTATTATTCAAGAAAAGACCTGATTTGGTGTTTGAAAACTTTTTCATTTTCAAAAATGTCCTTTATATATTTTGCTTGAAAAAGAAAAACAAAGGAGTTGAACCTATGGCCTTTAAGCCATAATAGAATTAGAAACAACCTAACTGTTGCACCAAAGCTCATCTCCATTTAAAATTTGCCTTTAATAAACAAAAACTAAATTGCAACCACCAAGCATCAACCCTTGAAAATGAACCTTCATTTGAAATCTTCTATTTTTTACTTGCACATGCATAGTACAAGTTGCCCCCTTAATGATAATTAAGAATCAAAGAGCTTTAAAGAAGATATGGTTATAGATAGAACTGATCGGAAATCTAAAATTTATGTAGCCAACCCAATTTACTGGGATTAAGGCCTGATATGTTGTCATTTTTAATGATATTGATAATAATTTTTAATTCTTTCCTACACCACCATCACAAGCATTAATCCACCAAGTGAGGTCAGCAACATAAATTCTAGCTCTAATCATATCTATTCTTGTGTCATATAGTACGTTTCTTAATTAGGAAGACAAGATAACGTGGCTGCACAGAGTTTTGGTAAAGAAAGTACCCCCCCCCACCCCCCCCACCCCAAAAAAAAGAGAGTAAAGCATTGCAAGCCCCCCCCCCCCCCAAAAAAAGAGAGTAAAGCATTGCAAGCCAACCAACCCACCATAACAAAAAAAAGGAATAGTTGAACTATCTGACATTTTCCAATTTGCAGCCACTAAAAACTTTTAGAAGCAGATGGTCGTGCCCATCTTCCTAGGAAGTATATAGATAGTTGAATTAATTGTCAACACTTTATCATTGCATAATACATTTATCATATTGAGTAAACAACACATCTATCTGTGGAATCACATAGATCATAAATGCGTTTTAAAATTGCCAATAGACCATGTAATGCGGGCTAAGATTGATGCAGACAAGTGTAATTCCGGATCCATCCATCTATTCACAATGACATAATATATTTATACAAGAAGTGCATTGCTAGGGTTATATATATATAAATATATATTGAATATTTCTTTTTATTTCAATATGAAAATCCATTAGAAACTAATGTAAATCAGGTTATGATAAGTATGCAAAAAGTGGAATTCTTGCTTTCAGATATATAGTACACTCAACTACCAGGACAAAACTTGTTTGTCTCATGTCCAACTATGCAAATTGCATATGTATCTCATTGACAATCCCAACCTTGATGCTTCACGCATATACATAAAGAATTTAGAACAACTAATTTAAAATGGAAACTATAAGTTGCATTCTACAGTATACATCACTTTATCTCAAGCTATGATGTCATCCCCAATTGCTTGATTTAATTATCTGCACAAAATTTATTTATATATACATATATTTTTTAGAAGAACCAGAACCACATATTACTCGAGGGCTAATAATATAGAGCACATAACATAGAATGCATTGAACTAAACATACTGAAGCACTTACCATGAGAGGATTCAACATCCAGAATTAGATCCAGCGCATAGTCATAATATGGAACTTGATTGCTTAATCCACAAAGATTAAAATCATCTTGGATATATTCATCATCAACTTCACAAAAGAATTCATTTCCTCTCAAATTGCAAAACCACGAAATCCAAGATGTGTCATCCCCATCGGAACCACTAACATCGGATTCTTCACTGTCTGTCTCAGATTCCTCTGCAATAAAATGCAAACATAAGGATATTAATTCCAATAAAGCAAGGAATACTTTACGGTCATGGAGGAGGAACAAGGAATAAATTAAAAGGCCCGACTCCACAAATAAAGGCAAATCTATTATAGCCAGTCAGGGAAACAAATAACAAGAGAAAGTCCATGAACAGCAGGCAGGTAATAGGGACCAGGATTTGATCACCATCAATGGGATAGAAGAAGAAGAATTTACTTAAAAGTATGACAACAGTATAAATTAGTAGAACCGGATCTTGCCAATAGCAATACAAGCATTCCATTAACAACAAAACTAGTAAATGAGCAGGCACTCAAGAAGAGATGGGAGGAGTATTTCTTGAAGTTATTCAATAAAGGTAGAGAAATGAGTGTTATGTTGAGGCATCTTAGTAACTATAAAGAAGATAGAAATTGCATGTTCTATACACATTTATGCCCAAATGAAATCAAGCAAGCATTGAAAAAGATGAAGAATAGTAAAGCAGTTGGACCAAATAATATACCAATACAAGTCTAGAAATGCATGGGAGAAGAGAGGATTTTTTGGTTGACAGATATTTTCTAATGTGAATCTTAAATCAAAAAGGATGTCAATGAGTGGAGAAAGAGCAATTAAGTGCCTATTTACAAGAACAAAGGAGATGTTCAAAATTGTGAAAATTATAGAGGAATCAAGTACATGAGCCACACTATGAAACTTTGGGAGAGACTGATTGAGCAAAGATTAAGAAGAAAAACCAACATATTGGAAAACCAATTCAGTTTCATGTCTGGTAGGTCAACAAAGGAAACTATGTATTTGTTGAGGTGCAAGGTATAGACATAACCAAATGAATTTACATATTGTATTTATAGATCTAGAGAAAGCTTTAACAAAGCGCCTAGTGGTTGAGGAAGACCAAAAAATAAACCTTGGAGGGAGACACTTTGATATTAAGTATATGGGCATTACTAAATAAAAGGCAATGAATAGAAATGACTAGAAATTTAGAATTCATAGTGGGATTAAGGCTTGATATGTTGTTCTGAGAAGTCAGACCACTTGTGCTTCTAAGAGTAAATATGCAAAAAGCTCTTGTCCCTCTTCCTCAAACTGTACAAGAAACAAACTGTAACACCTTTAGTGCTGATTAAATGCTAGTCTCGTCTCTGGCAATATAAGCTTTAATGAGCATCCTCTTCGTCCTGGCAATGTGAGATTGTAAAACCCATACACAAGTCAATAGAGAGTACCCAAAAATGTAGAAACTTGGCGAAGCAGCCAACCATATATCAAAACAGTTCCGCTTGGCATGTGAACGATGAATACTAATACAAATAACATAACCACCAGAATCATAAACTTATACGAACAGAGCCGCATATAGCAGGCCCAGATCCTACATATGATTCACTAGTGCAAGTAAAATTTAGGGGAACGGAGAAAAAAAAACGACAATAATAAGATATCAAAACTAACCATCGGAGCACTTGTTCTTGGTAGCGATGCTGGAAGCCGACCGGTGATCGAGCTGCTGCTGCTGCGACTTTCCGCCGCCCCCGGCGGTGGAAGTGGAGAGCATAGAAACTCTCTCCTTGTCCTTGCTATTCAACAGACACCTCGAAGTGGGCGACGACTTCTCCAAGTGCTTATCCAAAGCGTCGTTAATCCGCTTCCGATCCAACGGCCCCGCAACGATCTCCGACTTCGAGGACCCGCCTCCTCCTCCTCGATCCCTATACATACCCGAATATATATGACTTCAAATTCGAGAGTTCAAGCTCTAATCAGAGATTTCCATCGAAGATCGCATTAGAAAAGCCAAGTGAAACCCCAGATTTTTCAGGGAGCAGAGATCGGAGAGATGGAGGCTTTAGATTTGCAGAGAAAAGTAAGAAGAAGGATAGCGTTTTGTGAGAAGATAGCGGATGAAGATTAGGGTTTCGTCTGCATTGGCAAGACGATAACGCAAGCCAGCCTGATGAATGATGATTTTCTATTTATGTATTATATTGAAACTTATTAATGCATGGATCTAGAAGAAAATGCAGCAAATATCTCAGGTACCATTGCCATGGGCGGGGCCGGGCCGGGTCGCCCAGCCCAATCCTGCAATCTCGGGCCAAAGATTGTGGGCCGACAGGCATTTTAATAACACGTGTTAATTTTTGGGGGCACAAAGCATTTATTCTACATTAGTAATTTATAATAGGCTTGTACAGGGAGTTATTCCCTATTAATAAAATCAATCTCTATCATCTTTGTTCACCAAATTGTACATTGAGTAAACATTATATACAATGTGTCTTTTTCAATATTATTAAGAGGGTTTTGACTTTTTTTTTGGGGGGGGGGGGGGGGGGACAAAAGTTTGTCTCTAGTAAAATAATATTTATTAAAATAAATAAAATAAGATTGTATTAAGATAATATTAGAATATTTTTTAACCCAATATATAGAATGATTAAAATAAGCTAATGAAGCATTTCAATATTTTTTTTAAATTGTTTGTTAAATTTTTTAGAATGCAACGGATAACATATGCGTTATTCTTTTTATCTGTAAAGTTCAAGATATACTTATCTGTTATTTTTCAATAGTCGCTAGATACGTTTAATAAATACATTGAAAATAACAAAAATCTGTAATATTTTTTATATCTTACATTTTTTTATTTATATATTAATTAACAAACACCACCTAAGTGAAATTGAGTGAGTAGTGGGTAGGTCCAAGAAACTCACTTCTCACGATACTTTATTTTCTTATAAGGTAGGTCGACTATGGTAGAATTAGACATGGGGATGCCATTAATTTGAGGAGATTTTGAGTTGCATAAAGGTAGGTGACAACCAATGGGGAAGAGATCAACGACCATGTGGTGAAGCTAGAGGCTTGGCAAGAAGTCCTTCGTAGTTAGATGAATGGGGACCTTGATGGCACAATCGATGCACTAGCCAAATGTAGCACAACACTCCAAGCTATGGTGGTAGCCTTCATATGCCCATAGAGGAGATGAAGTGTAATTGTTTTCTATAAAATGCAAGAGTCAATCAAAGAAATGTCAACTAAGGTCATTTTATCTAAGATTTTGTCAAGGGTGGATGTTTCCAAGCCAAAGGAGTTAGGGTGGACAACACGCATTTGGGCTCTAGAGCAACATTTAGATACCTTATGCATCATGAATGATGCCACTTGAGGTATGTATTACTACTTAATACTTTGTTGACATTGTTATTATATAGTAGTGTCGGATGAGTAAAAAGTCATAGAAGGAGACATACATCATCACCACTTGAGAGGGATATAAGATAATGTTCAAATAATAGTTATGCCCTAAACACTACAAGAGGTTTGATTTTTTTCGACGGTTAAAAAATTGTCAAAAAAAATAAAAAAATCGTCGGTAAAATTTTTACCGGCGATAATTTTATCTACCAGAAATACGTCCGTCGGAAAATATTACCGGCAGTTTTTAACCGTCGGGAAAAAAAATTTACCAACGATTTTGTTGAACCACCGGTAAAAATAAGAATTCCCGGCGATTTTGTTAAACTGCCAGAAATTTTCGACGGTTACTGAAATCCGCCGGCAAAGGAAAATTGACTTTGCCAGTAGTTTAAAAACTGCCCGATTTTTAAACTGCCGGCAAAGGTGAATCGCCGCGAAAAACCAAAAATCGTCGGCAATACTAAAAAAAAAAAAAGATTAAATCTATAAAAGGTTCAAAACCTGTGTGCATATAACATTAATCAAATGCAATCAAAACATGTATAACAAAAAATCACCAACAATTTTAAAAGATTCACCCACTACACACAATAAGTATAACAATTGTATATAATAGATCTAATTAAATACCATTACAATTTTAAAAGATCGATCTTGTCTCGTCTGATTACACAATACCATTTTTGCACATACAAATCAACTCTAAACTAAAACATGTCCAAGTGACCTCAAATAACCCTTGATTACACCACCATGCTGCTCTAACCAAAATTGCATATCATATTTTTTTGATCTGCATTGAAAAATAATAGATCTATAAATATGTACATTAACTATAAAATTGCATAAAATATGTTCAAAATTGCATAATAACTATATACAAAAACACTTACACCTTTAGGGATATAAGATAATGTTCAAATAATAGTTATGCCCTAAATTAATACCTCGAGAATGAGGTGAGAGCCAAACCAATAAAGCTTACATAGAAAAGAGAGATCCAAAAATATGTAAGGGCATTATAGGAGTTAATACTAGAGATCCTCGAATTGATATGCCACTTGCATAGAAGAAGCAATTTGCTAGAGGAGAAAGCATGTTGCCATCACTACATCAAATTTGATTTTTTGAGGTATTTTAATATATTTCAAGTGCAATTAGAGATGAAAAAAATAAATAAAATTAAGGGCTCCTAATAATTATTTTTTAGAAATAAATAGTAGAGCAAATGTAAATTTTTATAGGTAAATTGCCTTTGAAATTTTGTTATAAAGACAAAAAAATTAAGTGTCTCAAATAACTATGATTTTAAGATAAATAACAGACACGATTTTATATTATGTCTCTAACCTAAATTTTTTAAGATAAAAAAGATTTATATATTTAAAAAATATTTTTTAAGACAAATTGCAAGTAAGCCTCCCAAAAAGTACCTACCTCTAAAATTGAAATTTGTTGTATTGCAAGTAGTCCTAAAAAGTCAAGCTTGATTAAGTGTATTTTTGGTATAAAGGCTACACAAAACCAAAATTGTCCCAAGAGATGTAACATTTTACCATAATGACTACATCTATCCTACGAGGAGGAGATTGGGCAACGAAGCGAGCCAAAGCTGAGGTACTCCTATATTTTGAATGCCATCCAATCTACCAAACCCCAACTAGAGAAATGGTTCAATGTATGCGAAGGTTGACAATGCAAGGAAGTTTGTGAATGCCATGGTTGACATCAGAGTTAGGGACTTACTTATGTCTGATGAGGTATGCGTAACACCCTATTATTTTGTATAAATTTTGAAGAATTTTGTGAATAAAGTAAATTGTCATTTTGGTATATGTTGCCAAAATCTTTATTTTAATTAAACACTAGAGTCAACCAAACATGATAAATTGTATTTGTTTCGATGAATAAAATAACTTTTATATGAGATTATGTATAGACGAATAGATAAAGATAAAAACATAATCTAATAAATCTCACCACAATAAGATTAACCAATTCAAACTAAAGATAATTCAATGGATAAATCTAATTAATCAAATTCTAGTAAATTCAAGTACTAATGTGACATGATTTATCAATTACCCCTAATAATTTTGATATTTGATTTGTGACATGATGGAAAGGATTTAGATAAGTATTAAATGTACTAGGAGGGTTTGGAAATAATCTAGAAAGATTGAATATACTCATAATGAACAACTTAAATTGAGAAAATCAATCTCTAGAATGCAATTTTTTTAGGGCACCTTATTGTAAATTAATTGGTTGGCTAATTAATTCTTATAGAAATTCAACAAACAAGGCCATGAAGCTAAGGATATCATTCTAGACTATAGTTATTCAATCGACTAAGAGAAAGGTTCATCTTTTCTATTGAATAATTGAATATTCTATTAAAAAAGAAAATTTAATCTTTTTAATCCTTTAAATTTATACTATGAATTGAAAAACATCTTTTTTGATATTTTCCAAGAATGAATATTATGAATTTTTAAAATATAAAATGTTACAACATGTTTATAAGATTAAAATTGAAAATTAAAAAATATTTTCTAAAACTAAAGGAGCCATGGGTTTTTTATTCTTTACTAAAAAATTAATTATTTAATAAAATTAAAAAAATTTTAAAAATATTTTCTGTAACAAAAAATATTTAATTATTTTCTTGAATAATTAAATAGATGGAGTTTGAATAATTGGTGACCATGCAATCAATGTGTAATTAATTAGAGATTTAATTCTTGAAAACTTGAGTTTTAACATGAGCTTCGAAAGAGTCTAAAAAATGTTAGAATTAACCGATATCCTTGGACAATATTTGTTATTTTTAAAAGATTTTATGTACATCCTCAGAATATATGTCGAGCGGTTGGATGAGTAATATGTTGGTGTCAATCCAGTAAATTATAAATTTGATTCTTGTCTTATACGATGACTAAAGTCTCAATCTGCAATTTATCTTCTCTAATATAATTAAAGGCATAAATACTGAGAACTGCACAAAGAACCTTTTAAGTTTAAAGCTTGATATAGGCCTAAACTTAATATCTACTAATTACTTTTATACGGCTTTGTTATGTTGCCCACTGTCAGGCAACATAGCATTTGCCCGACAGTGAGGGGGGCATGGGCCCCATGCACGTGGGGCCCATGTGCAGGCACAGACCTCACGTGCATGGGGCTCACACCCCACTCATTGTCGGGCGGGCAAATGCTATGTTGCCCGATAGTGAGCAAAGTAGCAAAGGCCTACTTTTATATTATAAAAACATTAGTAGTGTTTGTTTCCCTCCACTTAAATAACAAAACTTCGAGCCAAACAATGACAAACCGGCAGAAGTATATATAAATTGACGGAGAGAACATGCGACGTAATCTTTTCTGTTGTTTAATGGGAGGAGAGGACACATGGAAGATGACGAATTGCAAGCACATGAAAGAGACTCTAAAATCAATCAGACTCGAGGTCAAAGCGAAGCAGAGCGGTGAAGACGACGCCGACGAAGATAATGATGGAGGAGGAGATGCTGCATTTCACAGCGAAGATCGTATTGGCGGTGGTTTTAGGCGGAGCGCTGGCGCTGCTTGCAATGGTGTATAACGTGCTGTTGTTGAAGCCGTCGAGGCTGAGAGCGAAACTTCGCCGCCAAGGCGTCCGAGGCCCGTCGCCTTCCTTCCTCTACGGGAACATTCCAGAAATGAAGAGAATCCAATTCCAGGTTCAATCCAATCCGATCGCAATCGCAGGAGATCGCGAATCTCGAGGTGGCGCCGTAGTTCATCACTGGCCTCCCGCCGTCTTCCCCGACATCGAGCAGTGGAGAAACGAATACGGTACTCTCTCTCTCTCTCTCTCTCTTTCTCTCCAACTGATAAACATGGCCGAAGTTACTGGAGAATTAGGGAGGAACTTGTATTAGATAAATCCTAAGTCTTATATCTTGAAATTGAGTGATTGGATAAAATTCAATTTGATTGTGAATAGAGAAAGAGATATATATTGGAGACTCAATCTAATTAGAGTTGTTGTCTATAAGTTGGCACCTCTGGTTCACTTGTTGATTGACCACATCAGTAATATGGGAAATGATGTAGTCATATTCCTGTGGTGTGTTCAAAGTGATCGCAACTAGATAAATGGAGTCTCAAAAGAGTGTGTGACCAATTATCTGAAATAGTTAGGATTAAGATGATTTCTAGTTTTATTCATGTAAAAATTGTGTTGGAAGGGTTCGTAGTTTTTTTTGGTGCAAATTACTATTTGGTCGATTATTCCGTTGAAAAAGGCTCGTGGATGTAGGCATTGAGGTCAAACTATGTCAAATTTTCTGTATTTTTTTTTTCTTTTGATTTTTTTTGCGTGATTGTGTGTGATGCGATACAAACAACTTGATTGATCAACTTTATGAAATTTAGATTTACTTATTGGGGGGTGAAATGTTGATGCCAGGGCCAATTTTCACATATTCTACTGGAAACATACAAATACTGTGCATAACAGATCCAGAGATGGCAAAGGAAGTGAGCCTCTGCACCTCTCTGAGCCTGGGCAAACCTTCCTATCTATCCAAGGAAAGGGGGGCTCTGTTAGGAGAAGGAATTTTATCATCAAGTGGACGGTACTGGTCTTATCAGAGGCATATCATTGCTCCAGAATTCTACTTTGACAAGGTTAAGGTAAGCAATCCAAACTCTGTACCATTGATTGATGTTTTTACTCTTTTTTGGTGGGCTCCTATCAGTTTTCCTAGTGTTGAAGCATGTTTTGTAGCCACAAATAGAAAGAAAGCGACCTATATTCACTTTCTCTCTTTAGTCCTAATTGCTATATCACTTCTTCTCTGAAATGCTCCAGTGATCCTCCATCATAGCAGGAAATCAGCATGGTTACTAAGTCACCCCCCAAATCTGGACACATTTTTTACTGAATTTAGTTTTGTTGTCTTACAAAAATTCATCTATGAACAAGCTTTTTCCGAATTCTACTTGGTGTGGATGTAGGCACTACAAGTTGTTGCATTTTCCAATAGTACATGCACGAATAAAAGATTATATCACAGAAAGAATCACATGAACTTGAATATTAGTTTACCATCTATTTGGTTCTACAATAACTTACTGAAAGACTTATTTAAAAAAAAAAAATCCTGTCTAGAAAAAAGTCGAATGCTAACTTTTTCCCAGTAAAGGTTAGTGTAAAATTTAAATATCAGATGAGAAAAAAAATTCCAAACAGTTCACATTCAGAGCACCGAGACAGATTTGCTGAGGCATGAAAGAAACAAGGCTTGCAATAACAAATTAATCAACAAGATGTCTCCATAAGTGAAGTCAAGTATTAAACTATTGCATCAAAATACCTACCAACTTACATGAAAGGAAATCCTTCGCATCACCTAGCCCCAAAAAAAAAAAGAAAACATTTGCATCACTAGTTTACAAGATTCTGATTCTAGAACGTGTATTTTTTAGCAAAGGGTCATGCCAAAAGTGTATATCTTGCTCTATAAGTGGAAGGATCTTCATAGACCAAGCTTCACAAGAAAGTATAAGTAAGCTAATAGATATCTTTTCTTCTTTACCCTTGAACTAAGTAGACATGAGCAAGGATAGTCCCATTGGCACTCAGTTTCACTGAAGATAAAATGAACACACATGATTACAAGTACCTTCTCAACAACAAATAAGTCCATGAGTTATCCAAATTAGATAACCTCACAAGAGAATCCTGAGAAACTAAAATTGTTAATTGTCCTCTGTACATCAGTAGCAACAGCTGACACTGAAATGTTAGAGTTAGTTTCGTCTAAGCAAATGGATACTACTTTTATTGTGTACATACTTCAGTAATTTGGCTTTTAAATAAGAAACAAAAAGAACTAGTTTGTGGGCCTTGCTCAGCTCCATAATAACTAATCCAAGTTTTATTGAAGGGTATGGTGAGCCTAATGGTGGACTCAACAACTGTGATGCTTAAATCTTGGGAGAGTAAAATTGTATCAGGGGGAGGAAATGCTGAAATCAAAGTTGATGACGACATGAGGATTTTGTCTGCAGATATAATCTCAAAAGCTTGTTTTGGAAGCAACTACTCTCAGGGAGAGAGAATATTCTTAAAGCTCCGAGCCATTCAAAAGACCATGTCCAAGGGACACATCGGGGTCCCTGGATCGCGGTACGGTGACTAATCCCATTTGCTTCTATAACAACTGACCATACCAACTCGAAGAATCATTGGACAAACCTTTTACCCTATTATTAACTTTCCATAAGTGGTTTTGAAACAACGTTTGGAAACAACTTATATCAGATTAATGAAGACATTAGCTCTAAAACATCTTCTTCCAGTAATTATACATGCGAGTCATTCATCTAATGCTCTGCACAGTTTTATGGTCCTTTTGATTCAAAAGTTTTGAATGTCTTAGGTTTCTACCAACCAAAAATAATAGGAAGATGTGGAGATTGGAGAGAGAGATTTACTCAATGATATCAAAGATGGTTAGAATACGCAGTGAGGCCAAAGGTGAGAAAGACCTTCTACAAATGATACTGGATGCTGCCAAGCGTCATGAAGACAACTCTAGCCTGTGGTCTAGAATTAATTCAGACAAGTTTATAGTGGACAACTGCAAGAATATATACTTTGCTGGCCATGAGACCACAGCCATCTCAGCATCATGGTGCTTGATGTTACTGGCTGCATATCCAGAGTGGCAAGATCGAGTTCGTTCAGAGGTGCTTCAGATCTGTGGGGAGAAACTTCCTGACGCTGATATGCTTCCAAGCATGAAAACTGTAAGTTGCTATAAGGTGATAGATATATACTGTCACTAAATATTGGTCCATTTCATATGGTAACTTTGATCTATCTTGGCAGCTAACAATGGTGATTCAAGAGACGTTGCGCCTTTATCCACCTGCAGCATATTTAGCACGAGAAGCCTTTCAAGATATCGATTTTAAAGGCTTCCAAATTCCAAAAGGCACGACCGTCCAAATCCCAGTGGCTGTTCTGCATCATCATCCAGAGGTATGGGGACCGGACGTGCACCAGTTCAGGCCAGAAAGATTTGCAAATGGAACTCTTGGTGCTTCAAAAATTCCACACACTTTTATGCCATTTGGAGTTGGGCCCCGCACCTGTTTAGGGCAACACTTTGCCATCTCAGAATTGAAGGTAATTTTATCTCTTATTCTATCAAGGTTCAGCTTCACTCTCTCCCCGGCATATCAACACTCCCCTGCGTTCAGCTTAGTTATAGAGCCTAAAGAAGGAGTTATCCTGCATGTAAAGAGAGTCTGACTGTTTCTCCCTCCTTTGTAACAGCATGGTTCTTGGTTGTCATATAAATCTATTCCCTGAGTTTTCCAAACTTAAGCACTTTTTATTTTTATATCATGTATCCGTTAGAAAAATGTATGAACACGGCATTTTCTGCTAATTAGTCAAAAAGACTTGCAATAATATTATATTTAGCAAGGGAATAAGAAAGCAAATAAGGTTTAGAAGAGTCTTATAAATGCAGTAGATCGATCATGCGATAATATATCTTGTTGGGTAAATCGTAGACACACCTCCTCTTATAGCTTGACCCATTTGTGTAGACACCTCTTGTACTTAAAAAAATTGGCCCTCGGGTCTGGACGCCTATGTGCTTTCAATTCTTAGCATACACATCCAGATTCTCTCTATTAATTTTAGGAGTTGATGCTGTCTATTATAAGTCAAAGCGATCTTGTTTTACATCACATAACATTAATTAAATTATTTAAATCAAAACTAAATTTAAATAAAAAAAAAAATGAAAATAGTACTCATCGACTAGAACCCGTGAGTTCCAACCAATGGAGAACTCATGATGTCGGCAGGCAACCCGCCTGAGATGGTGATGGAAGAAGAAGACCAAGACGAAGACGATGATCTGTTGTTGGTCCAACAAATAAAGAATCTATTGCAGTTATCACTCAGATGGAACAAACCCACCCAGATCAAACCTAGATCGGTTTGTTCCATATGGGTTGGGTTCATTCTAGAATAAACCCAGATGGCTTCTTAGAGCAAACCCAGCTCCAAAAGCCATCTGGGTTCATTCCAAATCTAAAAGTTCTTTGGAATGAATCAATTTTTGAAGCTTCGATCCTTCTTCTTCTTCCCTTTGGAATTGGTCGGTTGTGGGCATCCACCAGTGAGTTGTCTGTCAGTTGGACGGATTCTAGCTAGGGATTTTTTTTTTTTAATTTAATTGTAGTTTTTGATTTAAGTAATTTAATTAATCTTATGTAACTTAAAATAACATTAGTTTACTTTATGATAGATAGTGTCAACTTTTAAAATAAATCATGACTGATGATAGTATCATAAATTATGTGTCGCATTCTTATTGAAAAAGATATTAAACAAAGAAAATAATAACACATAATCTCTTTAGACTCTTTCAATAAAAAAATATCACATAATTACTAATATAATCACCAATTACGACTTTAAACATTATTCACTTAAAATTGATAAAGATAGTATGAAAGCACCAAGACTTTTATTGTCTACACAAAAAAATCAAACCACGTGAGATGTCTATACATACAATGTATCCTATCTCTTTCACTATTCAACAGTGAATGGCATTTTTATCACAATTGCAATTATGTGAATTGAAAATTACTTAGGAAAATATGTTGGGAAAAACAGGTGGTACCGCATGCTTTGAAAGTGCTCTCGCTAGAAAATGCAAAAAATAACCTAAAATTAATATAGTCTCTTGTGGATAAGAGTTTTTGTTGAAAAATCACCCCCTTGCCCGCCCTACTGTTCATGTGCATGTCATTCTTGAAAATCAATGCAATTACATATTATGACTAGAGACATGAACGTAATTATGGTCATGATGATTGTAGTTAGTGACTTGTGTACGATAGAAAGTGTCATTGAAAATCTTGGAGGGTATATTTGGAAATACCACATTGACCCCATCAAAAGTGAAAAAATTGTGAGAATGACATGGATAGGAAAATGACTTCCCACTTATGTTTTGGAAGGATTGTTTACGGAGATATTTATTATAGATACGGTATGAAAAGGGTTTTAGTTTGAGTAAATCATAAAGTCGTTTACTTTATAATTTATGTCTTTGATATTCGTCTTTAAAGTATAAAATTGCACAATAAAACATTGATTGATTTTGTAATGAATGGTTAAGATGTATATCTAACTGATGAATTAACAGTACATCAATCCTTCAAAAGAAGAAATATTTTTTTTGCGATTAAAATTATTAGAAGATTATGTTAACTCGTAAGGTCAAGGACTATTTGATCAGGAGTCGGGTAGGGTTCTAAATATCTTAATTCATTTTTTCAATCAAGGTTGACATAAAGAGGATGGTATTCACCATTCCCGTTCTGTTCTAATACTTTCTATATATATATCATATTTATATTATCTATTATATTAAATATTAAAAATAGGAAAATATTACCTATTTTATATATTTTTCTATATAAATATTATATATTCTATTAATTAAGTAAATAAGAGATTATGAAATATTGTTAATAAGGTGAATTTCAAAATATTCTTTTCTATTTTAAAAATTATTTATACTGTTATGATAATTTAAATTTTTTAACCAAAAAAAAAAATTAGTTCAATGTTTCCTTACTCAACCCGACCCGACCTGACCTGACCTGAGGCGGGTAGGGTATGACCCAGCCTCGGTTACGATCAACTTGTACTAATTTTCTTAATTCTTATGGTACAAAGAGGAATTGAGAAAAGACCAATTCAGTTGAATCATACTAGATGTACATCATTTTTATACATTTTGAGCTATATAAAGGGATATTATGATCAAAATGTTTCACGCGTCTCATGAGAGATATTTTTGTCATTAATATATCTTTATGTAGTTTAAAATATACACAAAGATATATCAATAATATTATTCGATTTTAAAATTATATATGGAGAATTAGTTGGATGATGATGAAGATGAAGATGAAGAAGAAGCCCTCGATCCCTATCTCATCACCCGCCTGCCTGCCTGCCTGCCTTGGAGTTGGCGCGCTGCAGGGAGAAGTCTCGTGATGGTGTTGGTGTGATATAAGAGCCATATTTGAAATTGAAAGTAATGCCGCGATGGGGGGACGTGCATTAAGTGATTCCCGGCCAAAATGTTAACAAACATATATGCAACTATATTTATTTATAGTGCTCATATATATATATATATATATATAAGAGAATAGTAGGGTTTAAAGTGTGGACACGTCGAGTTCTTGGTAAAAGTGGAGTGGATAAGGATGTTACGTAACAAAGGCATTGCAAGAGATTGGATGAACAAAAAAAAATGTCTTCTAGGTCTTAAAATGTCGACGCGTGTTTATTTTTATATTTTTAAAAATAAAAAAATTAAAATAATAAAAAATTGTGTTAATTATTTTCATCACAAACATGTTCAAAATTTCAAAAGGTAAAAAATGCTACAGACAAAAAGAATGCATTTTCAATTATTTCAAAACAGACACTCAAAATATAAAATTAAAAATGAATTCAAAACTCAAAATTGAAAACTGAAACACAAAAAGAACAACCTCTCGATTTTCGGTTGGAACATTTAAATTGACTGAACCGACCGAACTTTAAAACGATGTTGTTTTGATATTTATTTTCTTTGATTTTGTATTTTTCATCTATTACTTCAATTTTTATTTTTTTTTGTTTAATCAGTTCGGTTCGATTTATATGATTTGGGTTTAATTTTTCGATTATCGATTAGTTCGATTTTTCAAGTTAATTAGTTGATTCGATTATGTTAATTAGTCTACATTATTCTTATGATCGAGTTTATTAATAAATAGGTTACAATTTTTCGTTATTAGCTTATTGTGCAAGAAATAAGATCGACTCTTTCCCTCATTCATTTAGGAAGTGAGACATTATAGGAGCGAATGCACTGATCTCGCCACAATGTAATATTAAATTTATACTTAATATTATAACAAACATTCAAAACGTAACAGTAAGAGATAAAGATGAATGTTGCCTGACACAAACATGCAGGGAATGGGTGAAGAGGAAGGGGGAGAAGGAGAGTGAGCTCTCTTGCCAGGGCTCACGCCCCTTTCTAAGTTTGCTAACATCGGATAAATATTATATTATTAGACACGAGAACATAACATTTCACCAATAAAAGAATATAATGACATCCCATAATAGGCCAAAACTCAAATTTCTTCGCATAATAAAATATTTGATTTCTCTCTTCTATATAAATTTTAAATCTCCACCTACATATAGTGTCCAACATTTCATTGTCTAATAATTGCCACTTAATTCATATTGTAACCCAACCAAAGATATAAGCTGTGACAAATCACATGACCCACATCAATTGCTAAAAAAACAAAGTTGATTGAATATTTAATTGATCTAATTGAAGTAGACCTAAATGCCACCATCATAATAAACAATTATTACATTCTATTTCTACATACACACACACACACATATAATATAATATTGTAGCCATTTATGATGAAAGGAGCTTTGGAAACGCAATCTCCAACCCAAAATTCTAGAAAATATATTATTAGATAAATATTAAATATCATTTGCACATCAAGTTGTGTTATCATAAGAGTATCAAGTTACTAATAATATCTCAGCCCCCCCCCCCCCCCCCCCCCCCCCCCCCCCCCCCCCCCATGGATCCCACCCTTAAAATGACATATTCCAAATTAACTAATAAGTGTGTCTCTCTATGGCTATCATGCACCCTTTATTTCTTATTTCAATGAAATAATTTATTTTGAATATAATTATTATCAAAGTTCTTAATTGTTATAGAATGTGTGGTTCGAGTCATAATTATTATCGAATAAATGAATTTATCCCCCTAGGCCCATCAATTTGCACGATGGTAGTGGCCTTGCACTGTAATAAAAGTTTACTTTTTAAATAACATTTATTAAAATGAGTAAGATAAAGTTATATCAAAATAAGGTTAGAATATTTTTCAGACCAAGATATGAAATGGTCAATATAAGATTGAGAAGTATTCCAATATTTTTATCAAACTATTTGTTAAAATGTTTTAGAATGTATTAGAGAACACATGCATTATTTTTTTCTTATCTATAAGGATCAAGATAAATTTATCTAGAGAAAAGAAAAAATAAATTTATCTAAAAAAATATAAATAAGAAGTCACGTGACTTCTTTTTCAAAGATCGTCAAATAAGTTTAACAAACGCATTGAAAAGAACAAAAATCTAAAATATTTTCATATCTTATCTTTTTTTATTTATATCTTAGTTAATAAATAATATTTTAATAAATTTTCGTGTTAAAAAAGATTCAGTGTGATTTAAATTGTGTCATTAATTAAGTTATTTTGGTGTTGGAGTCTTTTAAGTAAAAGATACAAACTTAATATTCGCCATTATAGGGCTTATTTTATGATAATTTGACTTTTGCACTTCATGACTATCTATAAGTTCCATGTACAAAAAGAAAAGAATTCTATTCTTAATACTCTATAAAATACAATCTTAAATAACATTATCAATTTCTAAATTTAAATACAATATGCGCCGACATATTTAACATAACTAAACTCGATTCGAATTCATAATTTCAAATCTAACATGTACCAATTATTAAGATACACCAAATATTTAAGTTATTTTAGTAAATAAGATAATGTCATTCATGATTTATGGACAATTAAAACTTACAAAAACTTAAAATCTCAATCTCATTAATACTATTACTTTATCACTAAAAGAATATTCTGGTTGCAGCACTACATTTAATGGTGCAATTAAGCACAAATTCCACCATGTAGGAGAAAATTTGGTGATGCCCACTAAAGGCAAATCATGGCCATAAGTTCAAGCTCTCACCAGGCAGTAAGATAGTAGGAAGGTTGCCTGGGCATATTAAAATCTGTCAAACACATTGAAACCAACAGCTACTATAAATATATTATACATGTAAAGTGGAGACAAGCTGTCACATTAAGCAAATTGTCAAAATGCTGATGACTTCAACATTAAAAAATAAAAATGAAAACAATCAAATTAGATCTCATAGGAATGCAAATGGAAACCACCAACAGCTATGTGACATATCATTCTATTGTGGCTCCTTCAGATGTCCACTCAAAGCCAATGACTACAACAACATGCAACAAGTCAGCACCCACTGGCTGAAATAAAATAAATTTGGGACAGAATCAATTATAAAAAATAAGAGAAAAAAAAAGTATAATTGAATCATGAATCAACAAGAATATCTTGCATTTTGACAGCAAATATATCTCCTTCAGATCTTAAGCAAATCCATCATGATGTTTCATCTCAGTGATGATGAACTTCCAGGGAAAAGGAAAGGGAAAATGATCCACCACTTAACACAGGGATAAGCATCTTTATTAATTATTACCTCTGAAATTGAATTTGAAATAGAAACCTCAAAAAGGAAGCAGGGGATCATCTATTACCAAAAGAGAAAAGGATAGCCTTCTCAGTAACATCCACTAATAACTAACTAACTAACTACCATTGTAGTACAGATACAACCACAAAGCCAACAGAACTGTCACAAGTTGCCGCTAAATGCTAATAATAGGAAACAAGATGGACCAGTTTGATTCTATCAACAAACTCTATCCATGTCACCTTTTCATAGTGATATCACGATACAGTTCTAACACTCTGTGCTCAACACAATATTCTGTGTCTGTTTTATGTCCTCAATTCACAACCATTTGCAGCTTGGGAAGTTCCCAAATTTATTAAAAAAACACTATGGCCTCAAATATATGATAAAATCACCGAGAATTAAAGTTCATGTACATCCAGAAACCTTGGCATACAATCTAACAAGCTATGTGGCGAAATCAGAGGAGAGATTATCGGTTGTCCCCCTGTTTTCATTACTAATTTGGTCACTGACTTTTTCTAATTAGATAGTTGCAAATCTATTCCTTGGCAGTTTGGCTATCAAATTCAATGGTACTTAATAGAGATAATATTTCTCCACGTATATGTCACAGAAAGTTCCACAAGCCAAAAGAAGATAATAAAATAAGACAAAGCAAAGGCAAGAGAGCATAGATTATAATTATATGTTAATTGTTATACTACAGCTGTCCGTATCAGCATCCCACAAAGTAAGGACGTCTAGAATGCAAAAATGGAAGATAAATTTATTAAAGCAAGAGGGCACATAGTAAATAGACTATTGTTTTTAGATACACTTGTTTTACATTTCCTAAACATATTCACATCATGTGTACCCCACTTTCATGCATCTACTGGTAAGAAAATTAAATGTTTGACGCATAAATATACCAACATTTTAAGATTAATATAATAATTCAATGATTGGCCATAATAATTCTGTAAGGTGGTTAAGATATAGTTAATTAATTTAGTGACATGAGCCATTACATCTAATATGACTCAGACATGAAATTTCCAAAGCCTACTTGAGAAAGCACAGAATAGAAAATACATAAAGAAAAATATATATAACTAAATATTTATATTGTTATAATGTCTCTATCACTACAACCAGATATATAATATAAATAGCTAGTATTTTCAGACGCCATGATAGAAAAATATACATGCAAAGGGGGTGAAGAGAAGAAGAAACTTGGCAGCAGCATCAGCCACAAAATGGAAGGAGAACTATTTCTCACAGAAAAGATCATATTATCGGTGGTGTTGGGTGGCTTCGTATGTCTGTTTGTATATATATATAATATTTCAGTGTTGAGGACGAAGAGATTAAGATCAATTCTTCAGAACCAAGGTATTAAAGGCCCATTGCCTTCTTTTCTATACGGAAATATACCTGAAATGAAGAGAATCCAACTTCAGTTCCAATCAAGATCGGCAACCACCCCAGAAAACTGCAATCGCCACCTTGAAGACAGTGATGTTGCTCATGACTGGCCGACCTCCAATTTTCCCTACATTGAGCAGTGGCGAAACAAATATGGTATCCCCTTTTCTCTTCCATATGCATGTTTTGGTTTCTCGACTACTGCTATCTTAACATACTGATCAGGAAATAACTCTTGATGGTTTTCCCTCCCATGAAAAATATGAGTCCTGGAATATGTGCATATATGTAGGCATGAAAAATATGAGTCCTCACATGTGTGCAGTAAAAAAAAAAAAAAAAAAGCCTTTACAGTAAGATTTCATGCATATTGATTGAGTAGTATATCACGAGCTTTGTGTTTATACTGATGTTTCACCATATTATATCTTGTTTGAAATACTAAAAGCATAAACCTATTCGACAAGTTATAGCTAGAGTCTAGTCAGTACTCTTCAGCCTTTGGTACATTGCACCGGCGGCCTATAATAACCATTTTTGATGATCCTGTTTCAACTGTTAAAACAAAAAAAGAAAGGAGGAAAATAATGAGACTGTGGGTTAGACAAGTAGGTGTTGATGCAACTTGCAAGGAATTTAATTTAAGCCTCATGAATCATTTACTAGCTAACCCAAGATTGAGTCTAGCCTATGCCAATTTCTCAATAAAGTATAAAGTCACACGGACCTAGTGAAACTTGTCCGGAGGGAAAAAGGAACCGTTAGCCTTCTTTAACATCCTCAGTTAAGAAGAAATTGCTAGAAGTAAAGTTCTATCAAACTGTTGTCATTCAGATTCAGCTTTGACACGAGAGACCCGTCTAAGATGAAGATGTTGGAGATAATAATACAGAACAAATAGGTCATCAACAACCCAACCAAATACAAAGGGTAACTTTAAAAATCACAATTTTTACATAAATATTATTTTTTAGGTAATCAAATATGAAATTTTTTGAATTCCAGCCCACATTTTGTTTTGATGAGATTGAGCCCAAATTAATATATCACTTCAATACCCATTGTGTGTTGACACTTCTATTTCCATTATTTATGTTGTCTCTTCAGGCTAATCTTTAAGTGGCACATGACTAGTTTGGTAATTACTGTAGGACCAATATTCACTTACTCAAATGGGAACATACAGATCCTGTGCATAATAGACCCAGAGATGGCAAAGGTATTGAGCCTCTGTACCTCTTTAAGCCTCGGAAAGCCTTCATTTCTAGCAAAGGAGAGGAGACCCTTGTTAGGACAGGGCATTCTAACCTCAAATGGCCCATATTGGGAACAACAGAGAAAAATGATTGCACCACAATTCCACCTTGACAAGGTTAAGGTAATAGTTCCTATTGATTGCTGTTATCAGAGCTTGCTTTTGAATTCACTTGACCCAACAAAATTTTGCAACAGGCTAACATCCATAAAAATCTCCGTTCTTATCAAAGTAGACACACAAAAAACTTATAAATCAAACCTATTTGCACCAGTAAAGAAAATTTCCATTCTTGTAAATGTACAGAAAAGCTTAGAATCAGCTTATTTGACTCAATAATGTGGTGCAAATACCAAGAGTTGGACCAATTGAGGCTGCATTTGGTTCTAATTTTTCCCTGTATTGGGAGTGCTTAAATCAATGTCATTATGGATCACATCAAACAATAAATAGTTAGCCTGGAAAAGAAACACAAAATTAAAGGTGCTAATGCTTGCTATTAGACGATTCAAAGAACAGAAATAGTTCCAAGATCGCTTTGTTTGATCCCAATGTCTCCACCACTCTCCCTTTCTTAAGAATGCTAAGAACATCATTTAACATACCCGGCCATGCATTAGAAAAGAACATATTCAAATCCAACTAAGGAATATTTCCTTGTTAATTTGTTTGATCCCAATGCCTCCACCTCTCTCCCTTTCTCCAATACTAAGCACATCATTTGACATACCTGACCATGCATTAGAACAGTTACTGCAGCAACAACTAAGATGTCCTCAAGCTTATTGCTTACTGTTGCATCATGGAGGTCCAACAAAATTCATCAGATTCAACAAATCCATAGGAGTGCTTCTCTATGGTGTATAGGATACTTCAATCAGAAGACACATACACATGCATAATGAAGCACACAAGGAAGAACTCGACCTTAACAATTAACAAAGTACATTTCTCCTATTTTAACAGGTAAGGATTCTGGTCATACATATTTATCATATGTAATTGCGGCTATCAAGCTAGCTCTGAAAACCATTTAGAGTCATCAATCAGATAATATGCTCTCCTCCCGAGCTCATAGTGGTCTGATGTAGGACAGTTCTGATATTATGAGAATACTGATTGATTGGAGGCTAGGGAAAATTGTTGAAAAGGCTAGGGTTTAGATATGTAATGGGTTGGTAGTCAGTTAAGAGGTAAAAGAATGTTGAAAAGATGAATTTTAGGGGCTAAAAACAGGTATGGAAGCTGGATTATGAAAATAATAATCTGAAATTTAAGATTAGGTAAAAGATGGAGAAATAACTCCAAGGCATCACACCTAGGGTTTCATAGTGAGAATTGCATCACACACTCAGAAAGCAGAAAATTATTCTGTTCACTACTAAAAAAAGAGAGACTACTATTTATAGAGCTTTGATAATGCTATTCCTACTAGGCTTAGAAAAATTCTTTTCCTATCATGAAAACTAAAAAAAAAAAAAACTGAAACTACTAACAATAAGACTAGGAAAAGACCACAAATAAAACTGAAACACTATAAATATAGATACCAAAAGATCCTAGGAGACATTATGTAAGATGAAAAAAATACGCTCACACATAAAACATCAAAACTGAGTCCAACAAAGCCTAGGAGGGTTGTTCTTCATCCAAAACATCCCAATGTTTGGGCCTTAGAACCAGTTTTAGGATACCTTTTATATGCCCTTAAGAGGGTGCGGCCAACATTCTCTTTCATTTCTCCCTGCATTGAGAAGACTTGGCCTGTCGTGTTGAAAGCATGATATCTTTTCCTAGCTTGATTCAACTTCTCACTGAAATAAGCAATCAGACTCCCTTCCTAAGTATACTACCAATACTAACACAAGATGCATCACTAGACACTTCAAACACCTTAGAAAAATTTAGATGGTGTAGAACAAGTGCTTTAGTCATCCTTTTCTAGATTTTTACAGATTCTTTGGTGGTTGCCTTTGTCCAAACAAACTGTCTTTTCTTCATATAATCGATAATAGCGGCCATTATGATACTGAAATCCCTGATGAAATGTTTACAAAAAGTAGATAAGCCATGAAAGCTTTTTAACTTCTTGTAGAGTAGAAGACATAGGCCACTCCAGTGTGGCTTTAACTTTTTCTGGATTAACCTCTACTCTTTTAGAAGAAACAACAAACCCAAGAAGATAACACTTGTAGTCATGAATGAACACTTCTTCATATTAAGGTCAAGTTTCTCCTGGCAAATAACTCTCATCAGTCATCACTTGTTGTAAGTGACAAAGATGCTCTTATTTATTGTTGCTATACAGCAGCATGTCATCAAAATAAACAACCAGGAACTGACCAATAAAGGGCTGCAATATACGAGCATGAAGCTCATAAATGCGGCGAGCCACTTCAACACATCATCCAGGCGAGGAATAGGAAAATGTTACTTGGCCCTATTGTTGATTGTTTCGCTATCAACACACATATGCCAAGAACCATCTTTCTTTGGTAGTCTGGCCACCAGTGAGAGGCTCGCCTGACACCAACATACACTAACATGTACTCATATTGACGAGGAACTGTTTCCATGATGAAAAATAGAGCTAAAGAGTTTTAGACCAATAATAATGAATACCTCAAGTTTGCAGTTGAGTCAATTTATTGAAGGAGATTTGATTCACTAGAGGAGAAGGCTTTTTTTCTGGATTATCAGTTCTTTTCCTACAGAATGGTTATGTGACATTTGAGTTGTGGGTTTAATTTAACACTGATGTAAGGCATACGCCTTGTGCCAGCATGCAAGGTGCAAGCCCCATGCACCTTGTGACAGTGCCTCACCTCACTGTTAATTAGGTGTTCAGGGCCGTGCTTTTGTGCTCCTTGTGCCTAGGCACACCTTTGAAAACTATGCTCTGGCGTAAGCAAAGTAAGGACAGCACAAGGGCTCAAGCCCTCACAAATATGTCCTTTAGCTTGCAATTTTTGTACTTGCCTTTTGAGTTCATCATGCTCACTGGGATTCATACAATAGGCAGCTAGATTACATAATTGAAATCTCAAATAAGGTCAATCCCATATTGAATAGTTCACAAAGGAGGGAGTTGCTTAGGTAATTCTTCCACCATCTGAGTACATTTTGACCACTCCCACTAGCTGTTCCTGACTTCTGGTGCCACAATGGCACAAACACTTGATTTTCTGCTTTCAGCTTGAAAGTGCTCTAGTTAGGGGAAAGATGTCTCTTAGTTTCATCAGCAAGCTTGGACTTTGGCTCGTCAGTGTTGGTGGTTGTTTCCTTTTTAGAAACTTTAGGGACTGATTCTTTCTATTCATCAGCTTTACGAGCTGGACTTTGAACTTCTCTATTTTAGCTATTGTCATAGGCTTCAAAACTAATGTTTTCCCACTGAAAGTGAATGTGTAACAGTGTAAGAGTTCTGTCTACCATAATGGTGCACACCCTGATCACAAATCCATGGTTGACTAAGAAGAAAGTACCTTTAACTTTCATAGGAATCATATCATACCATATAGAATCCTTAAAATTACAACAAAAGGGGGTCCGAGGTATCTGCTTGGCTTCATTAGAAGAGCATAGGCCTCTACACTAGTTGACTAAGCATTATAATATGAGTAGAATAAGAGCAAGCTAAGAAACCAGAAGATAAAGCAGCTTACCTATGATGAGTAGCAGTTACCTAGCGATGGTTTCTTCTCCTTCAGTTGCCTGCCTTCTCTCTCTCTCTCTCTCTCCCTCTCTCCCCCTCTCTCTCTCTAGATATATATATATATATATATATTGTGTTCTATCACTCTTCTTTGGCGTGTGATTTTCCTCATCCTCATGTGTGAATATATAAGTTATTCACAATTCATTTAGGTCACACTGCTGCCAATCCATATCCTATCAGGAAATGGTTGGTTCTCAAATTGAACTTCCATAAACCTCTCCTCTCTTTCTCTTGGTTTTTGGTTAAATATATATTCAAATATCCGTACTTTTTTTTATTTTTTTTATTTTGCTATCTCAGATGTGCCATCTCATTTGCTCCATCATAGGAAGAAACTTATAGGAAGAAACTTTTTTAATGCATTTTCACATAAGAAGCTGTAGCACAATATATTGCATCAACAACAGGTTTCACGTGTACAATAGATGTCTGAGTGACCTGCATGAGCACATGATGGTTTGAATGTATAGATGAAACCAAAGGAAGTAATTCTGGTACAGGTGAACACAAACTAGTCAAACAAGGAGGAAAAAAGGCTTTAAATGAATGACCTCAAGTGTTCACAAGTTTTTAGTAATTTGAGAAACTAAAATTTACAATTTACACAATCAACCTCAAATGTTCAAATCAGAGAATAGCTTCATTTGAAGCGCAAGACACTAGTTTTTTTCTTATTTTTTTGCTTGAATCACTAATTCAGACTTTAGAACCACACAAACTGAAAAAACTACTTGTCTGATTAGGTTTTATTTGTTCAGTTACACTATATCTTCTTCTCAGCCAAAAAATAATTTGTGCAACTCAATTTGAAGGGAATGGTGAACCTAATGGTGGACTCCACAACTGCAATGCTTGAATCCTGGGAGAAAAAAACTAAAACAGAGAGAGGGACCGCAGAAATTAGACTTGAAGATTATTTAGGGAGTTTGTCAGCTGATATAATTTCAAGGGCTTGTTTTGGAAGCAACCATGCCGAAGGAGAGAAAATATTTTCAGCACTCAGAACCATTCAAAAGTTCATGTCTACTGGAAACCTGCTAGTTCGTGCCTCAAGGTATCATGGGCTTAAAGCCTTAAATCCTTAATTCATAACAAAAGTGAAAATGGCCTTACCCACCAATAAAATTATCCAAGTATATGAAGATTCATAAAATCTGCTACTGTTACTCGTTTCATAGTTGGTTTTTGAACTACTAATTTAAGTATGAATTACAACCTTCACTTTGAAATCAACTCCTTCAGTGGTTTGAGCTTTGTGTTGTGGTTAGAAACTTTTTGACCTGTGCTGCATAAATGTTTAACTTTAAAATTCAATGGATATTTGCCCAGAAAAAGTAACAGAGAGATGCAGAAATTGGAGAAAGATATCCATTCAATGATACTAAAGGTAGTTAAAGCACGCAATGGGGCTAAATTGGAGAAAAACCTCTTACAAAGGATACTTGAGGCTGCTAAGAATTATGGAGACACTGGTGATCTACCCCAGGATATTACTCCCAGCACGTTCATAGTGGATAACTGCAAGAGCATATACCTTGCTGGCCATGAGACTATTGCTGTCTCAGCAGAATGGTGTTTGATATTATTAGCTCAATATCCAGAGTGGCAAGCTCGTGCTCGTTCAGAGGTGTTCGAGATCTGTGGAGAGAAACTTCCAGATGCCAATATGCTTCGAAGCATGAAAACAGTAAGTTGGCTGTATAATTGATGTCCCTATGTTTACTACTACACTGTCATCATGGTCAAAATCAAGTAAAACATACCCACCTAAAAGATAGAATAGCAAATTACAACACCAGGCACCTAAGCAGATGAACTCAATGATTTTGAAACACAAGCATTGTAGAATGCAAGCTACTGCTGTTCACAAAGAATCTTCCATGACCTGTAATAAGAAAAAAATAATCCTCATACTACAAATTTTATGAGTAGAATACTACACCTGATCCTCTGTACACTTACTGTGTTATCATTTGATTTTGAGGTTTACAAAGTAAGTCTCTAATTTCACAAGATGCACCATGCTCCTAAAATTTACGTGGCCTTGGTGTGGTCTTGTAAAAGGAGAATTTGAGAAGAATAGAGCATTATGAACTAGAAAATGGTAAACGGCCAATATCATTTTCATTTGTTCCATGTCATATTCCTTGTATAAATAAATGGTATCTAATGTGTCAACATCCCTTATGGGTAGAATCTAATTTAGCAACCAGGACATAAATATTAAAAAGAGAAGGGCCTTTTTGCTGCTATTTCTCTACCCACAATATCATTATACCTCAATAATGGAAGGACTTTAACGAGTTGAGGGTAGCAATAATGTATGGCAGAGTGCCCTCACTATTATTATTAAGTGTCTTTTCTTTTTAGAATATTTACTACAAAAAGCAAACCCTAAAACAGCAGCATCCCCTCTTGTAGGAAGCTTGAAGCAAGCAGCACATAGACCTTGACTAAAGAAAGGATGATGCATGGCAACACCCATGGTTGAATGACTTCCTCATAGTACCGACATCTATTAGGGCTGCATTTAGATTTCTTGAATTCAAAATAAATGGATTTGGCATCAATTTTTTTTTGTTTATGACCTATAGACTTCAATTCTATTAAATATTTTAAATATAGATTTTAGGAATGCATTTCAGAGCTCTAAATCGATGGATTTGAAATAAATGGTGAACATAATTATTTGAAACAATTCCAGGAAGGATTGTACTTGTACAAAGATATCAATGAATAAATTTCAAATCTGCTATAGAATTCTTTATCCAACACCACTATAGAATTCTTGAATTTGAAACAAGTCCACTCTAGAATTCTTTATCCAATTCCACTAGCTAACCTTTGAATTTTGAATTTTGAATTTTTACTCAAATCTGTTCATTTTAAATCAGTTCATTCAAATGGAGGATTCAAGCAAGAACAAAGCAACAAAGGAACCTGAAACCATGCTCTTAAACTTAAAACACTTCACGATAAAAACAAGATATTCTCAATAACTAGCAATGACTCCCAACGTTCAGAAATTGTTTTGCCCTCATAATCTAGTTCCTAATTTTTACCCAGAAAAATCATTCCATGGAACACTTCTATTGCCAAAAATTAGAATTATTTGAAAATAGCATGCTTACTTACACATCATCCTTCTTGCAGGTGATACGCTTGTTAATACATCATCATATTAGAATTAGTACAACTACAAAAGTTAACTTAGTTATATTTATTTCTGCAGCTAAATATGGTGATTCAAGAGACATTGCGCCTTTACCCACCAATACCATTTTTGGTAAGAGAAACCTTCCAGGATATGGATTTCAAAGGCATTCAAATTCCAAAAGGCACCAACCTTCAGATCTTCGTATCAATGTTGCACCAGAACCAGGACACATGGGGACCTGATGTGCACAAATTCAAACCAGAAAGATTTGCTCATGGAACTCTGGGGGCTTGCAAATTTCCACAGGCTTATATGCCATTTGGCATTGGTCCTCGTACATGTGCAGGCCAACACTTTGCAATGGCAGAACTAAAGGTGATTTTATCTCTCATTCTCTCAAGGTTCAGCTTCTCACTGTCCCCCACATATCAACATTCCCCTACATTTAGGTTATTTTTAGAGCCCAAACATGGAGTTACACTCCATATCAGGAGACTGTGAGCTCCACTGTTCTACTGAGGAGAATAAATTCTCTTTTCTATCTTGTCTATAAACTACCAATTAAGGTTTGTGATGGTATAGGCACTTTAAGTGTAAATATTTTTCATATTCAAAATATTTAGATGGATGCTTGTCAGGATCAAGTGATACTAGAAATGCATATTGAAGTGGTTCTGGGGCTGGTTTTAATGGGTGAATCAGCTTTATATATATATATATATATATATTTTCACTAATAATTTTTTTTAATAATGATGATTTGGTGCCATTACCCTACTAACAAAGTTTAGGGGCAATGACACAAATACAAACAAGAAACAAAGCAGATGTCCTTACTAGAGTTTCATTCAGAGATGTGACAAGCAATACTAAAAGAAACTGAGTTTGGCAATGAACACTGGTTAGGGACAAACAAGCAGGAATATTTTTAAGTTATTTACTGTGTCAGACACCAAAACACATGTGAAATACTTGACCAGTACATGTTGGAAACTTACTAAAATATGTCCTAATCTTTTTCATTCCTTTTAGAAGTGGACAATACTTGACACTAAGAAGACATGCAGGCCCATACAATTCAGAAAATTAGACCCAATTAAAAGTATTAGTAGAAATCAATCATAAAAAGAATACAGATTTTTATCAATTTGATTATGAATAGACCTTTAGACTAGATATTATGACATTTTAATTGTCCTTTCTAAATGTGAACAGCCTTTTTAAAACTAAATGATTTTTATTGAAAAAAGAAGTAACAGCTAGATTTTGTGTCATCATTGTCAACTGCACCTTATCCTAACCAGGGTAGGATCGGTGAGATGGCATTCTTAATGTTAATTGACTTCTAATAGTCAATAGCTATATTTTGGGTATATATAAATGATCTATTAACTTGATTTAATATCTCTATCGAGTCACGTCATGTTTTTGTGCATATTTGTTTCTTTAGACTAGGAACTACACAAGGATTCACCACACCGGCCATCCTTAAGGTGTTCAATCATCTAGGTGAAAAGTCTGAAGAATACTAAAAAGGACACTGAATTCAAAAGATAGGAGCAAAACGCTATGGCTCATAGTTTCCACAGTATTCTCAACAGAGGAACAGAACTGTAAAGACAAATCAAGTTGATGCAAATAATTTTATTTTTTCTTCCCCTTGAGAACATAAATTTGGTGCAGGAACTTTTAGGTCAATGTTTATATCACTGCTAGAAAGATATTCTAGGTCCAACTACCATTCAACCTGCAAAAATTCAAGCTATGTTTTGAAATCCAGCCCATTAAGCAAAACGAAAAAGAGAATGATCAAAGACAGTACAGCGAGTCAACCAAAATCAAACCAAGAAGTTGTAATTACATCAGAAATTTTCAAAGGATTAAACGTTGGTACTAAAACAAGGGGATGTAGCTCAAACATTGGTACTAAAAAGAAGGTAATAGAAATTAATTCTATCCCAATGTAACACCCAAGGCAATTTTACAATGGCAATGCAAAGAAGCTCGTGCCATTAGAGGCAATTTCACAAACAACTGCAATGCAAAAATAAAACATGTCAAGAACTTGGGTTCAAAACAGAGATCAAAACTAGTTAAATTGTTACAAGAACTCCAGCAAAACTAGACTCAACTCACCAGCCTTAGCAGGTGATGATGATGAGTAATAATGAAGATGAACACAGCTCGTTCTGAATCTGAGTGTGTTTTGCAGAGAGATAGAGAAAGCTTCCTCCAACTCTTGTCAATAGGAGAGAGCATTGCTTTATCATAAAACGCTAGAATTTGCTCCTACATAAAAGGGAAATGACAATAGAAGAGCATCAATTGTGTTTATTTTTTTGCATTCACATTAACAAAACTAGTGTTTATTTTTTATTTTTATTCATATTTCAATTTCACTCGCATAGATGCTTAATAACGATCATTGATTTCTTTCTTATAACCCCGATCTATTGCTTGATGCGAGCTAGCGGCCCTCTCCCCCCGGCGTTGCTCATATAAGGCAATTGATATATTATCCCACGTGAACAACAGATTAATTTGCTTCTCTCTTATTAGAGGTGTCAAATGAGATTATTGACTTCACTAACCCATAACTCTCGATGAGTTGGGTCATTTCATCAACTCATGAGCCTTAATTACAAATTCGTTTTATTTTATTATTTTTAATCTATGATATATTTTATAGTCTTAAAATAATTTTTACCTTAAATTTAAATTAATATATTTTTGTATATATGAATCAATTTACAATGACTACAAAATTATTGTAATTTGTAAGGGAGTCATGATCTAAACCTTGTTGTTATTAAAATTAATACTGTAAATATCATATAATTATATTTTAAGTAATCGTGTGTAACTTGATTGATTTGACATCTCTATTCTCGACTCTTCACTCATAGATCAATATTCAATTATTATTTATTATTTGACTTCAAAACCAAAATAAAATGACTCATTTAATATTTTACCCAAAACATTAAGATAAAGATCAATGGCATTATTTCTGTTAAACATAGAGGCAATTTCCCAGCTGTTACCACTAAGATTGGATAAATCTTAACTTTTTATTTCCCTATTAATGTCAAACATAGAGGCAATTTCCCCAAGCTGTTACCACTAAGATTGGATAAATATGAACTTTTTCTTTCCCTGTTAATTTGGTTGGCCAACCAACTATCATAAAGGAGTTTACTGTAATTTATGAAAATTAAAGATGTTTTGCTAGTTTCAAGAGTGAGCATTCAGTTACTTCAACTACCAAACTGATTGAATTATTTAAATTGAATAAGTTAAATTTATATAAAAAATTTAAACGATTCGATCGAATAGATTCTCAAATAAAATAAACATAAAAAATAAAAAAAAATGAAAAACAAATCAAAAATCGAAATAACAAAGTGTAAAAATAATGTCACTTTTGACGTTTAGGTCGGTTGAATTATTTCAATTTTTTTTAATATAAAGATTGAGTCAAATTGAAATTACCAAACTTGAAAATGGAATTGACCTACAAGTTGAACCAAATCGAACTGTCAATTTCAATCAATTTAGTTCAATTATTTTGGTTTAATATAAATGTTGCTCACCCCGAACTATCTTAAGAGCCAAGTGTAATTTATAAAAATTGACAATTGTTTGTTTATTTTAGTCGATCTCCCATCTAAAGTTAGTTTTTTTTTATTTCTTGAACTTAAATTTTTTTCAAAAAGAAAAAGTAAAATACTTCATTAAATATGTCTCAACAAAGGGGATATAGTTATCAAATAAACTTTAATCAAACCTATTTGTAATATATATATACAGTATAATTGGAAGGAAGCACAAAATTATATCATGATATAATTTTTCAGAACAAAAAAGGAAATTAGGTTGCAACAAAAATATAAAATAATAAACCAAATTATGTATAATATAGTTAAAGCCTTGTTTGTTGACGATAGAATACAGAATGAATAGAAGTATTGACGAACATGTGAATTAAATAGAGAAAATTTATAATAAAAGGGAAAAGAACACCAAATGAAAACTTTGGTGGGAATGGACGAGAAATGGGTAAAGTAGGAGTTTGGACTCAAATGGATGGTAACACTTTCAATCAATTTTCATTTCATTTACCATCTTTCATCCATTTTCATATTATCATCCAAAATGTTAACACAATATAAGGTAAAAGGTTCGCAAAGAATATGATTGGAAATACAAATAGTTAAAGATTTATAATTTATATATATATATTTAAAAATTTACGAGTTTACGTGTAATATTATCAGGTCTAAAAATATTTGTTGTTAATTTATGTATGAAAAATATGATATTATTTGAGGAAGGTGTTGGTAATATTTTATGTGAAAATAAAATAAATAAATAAATAAATAATAAAAAAGGGAAATCAAAATTTTAAAAGTGAGATTATGTGTGTATATATATATATATATATATGAAAATATGTGTAAAGTGGATAAAAAAAGAGAAAAGAAGAAAAAAAGTAAACTAAAAAAATAGGGCATGGTTATATATGTGAGCATCAACGTTTAGAGTTGGTCGACCGTGATTCACAGGCCTGTAATGAGAAAATGAGCACAAATGCAAAGAGAATAAACAAATAATAAATTGCACACAGAAAAGTTTTTATGTGATTCGACTATAATGATGCCTAGTCCACGACTATTTTCTGGTTATTCCAGCAGAGTAACAATGTATCATTATTGTCCATTTTCATACAATGATTTTTTACCCCTATTTATGGTGTGAGGTGTTCATAATTTTTATAAAATAAAAAAATAAGAGGATAATACTATAGAGACAAGATGTCTTTATCAATTCCATAAAATCAGGAGTGAATCTGGCATTATCAGAGGTCTGATTTGCCTCAGATAAGATAGGTTTGCATCGCCTTCGATTATTCTGCGACCTTGTTATTATGCGAACTGAACAGTTAAGCCAACAAGCTGAAAGCTCGCTTGGTTCCGTGGTCTGAGCTCGAGTTTTGACGATGTGCGACCTTGCTCTAACGACCTCAGTCTTAGGTCTATTGGGCTTTGAGAGATTGGGTCGACCTGTTGGGTCAAGTCCAGCCCATAAGAAGGTTGTCCGAAAAATATCCATAACAGTGAGTATGTGCAACTAGGAAGGGCAAATTTGGGAAAGTGTATGTAACGACTCGTTTAATGGGTCTTAGATGATAATTATAATTTTGGTGTAGTGTATTTTATGTGAGCCTTGATGTTTAGATGCTAAGAATAATCTATGGGTGATTAAGAGGTTAAATGGTGCAAATTGTTTTCTTGTGGTTAAGAGGCAATTAATTTAAAATATTAATTTTTTTTTTTTGGGGGGGGGGGAATTTTTGCTTGAAAATAAATTATTGTGAGTGTGTAAAATAAAGCATAAATGGTGATATTAAGTGTGTTTGAGCCAAGTGTTTAAGGCCAATGGAAATGGTGGGTTTAGAGAAACCCAATGGCCCTAAAATGAATTGGGCTTTTGAGTGGGCTTAGGCCTTAAGTAAAAGTGGGTCTTAGCATAAATTATATATGTGTGTGTGTAAAATTGGTAATTAAAGAAAAAGGGATAAGAAAATATAAATAAAGTCAAAAGACTAAAAGGAGCTTGATAAAGTAGTGTTGTGTGTGTGAGTGCAGGAGGCAAATGTGGAAAAAAGAAGCAAAGTTGGTGGATTTGGTGGCCGGTGAGAAGGCAAGCCATGCCCTCTTGCTTCTTCTTCAATTTTTCTTTTCCTTCTCTCTCTCTTTCTCTCGGTAGTTTCTTTCATCATTTTTTGCTTCTCTTTTTCTTCCAATAGTTGTGGTAGAAGCAAGCTCTCAAAGTGGGGAGGTTTGAAGCTCTTGGAGTGCTTCTCCTTCTCTTGATTTTCTTCCTTTAAAAGTGTAATACCCTAGGAGCCCAGATGAGGATAGTATATATCGATGATAAGTAAGGAATGAAACAATACCAGCTGGATACCTCTTGGGCTGAATGTATGCAAAGAACTCCCTGGTTAAGCATGCTTGACTTGGGAAAATCCAAGGATGGGTGACCCCCCTGAGAAGTTCGCGTAGGCCCATTAGGGTAAGTTGTTCTGGTCCTTCTTATCTCTCGATGCGGGATGTTACAGGTGGTATCAGAGCCGACCCTTGGAGAAGGCGGTCCAATAAGGGTGGGGAGTGGCGCTGGGGCACGAGACCTGATCAAGGAGCGACTCCTGGTAGGCTTCTAGGATGGCAGCCTCCCAAAGAGAGAGGGTCTGAGACCAGTTGTAAGGTCGCATGACGAGGACGTCATGTGTTAAGGGGGGAAGAATGTAATACCCTAAGAGCCCAGAGGAAGATAGTATATATCGAGAATAAGTAAGAAAGGAAACAATACCAGCTGGATACCTTTTGGGCTGAATATAGGCAAAAAACTCCCGGATTAAGCGTGCTTAACCTGGGGAAATCCAAGGATGGGTGACCCCCCTGGGAAGTTCACGTAGGCCCATCAGGGTAAGTTGTTCGGGTCATTCCTATCGCTCGATGCGACATGTTACAAAAAGGCAAGCATCCATCTTCATTTCTTCTATTTTTTAATGCAAGTTATATCCATATGAGTAATCCAAGTTCATATATTCATATCCTCAATGGTGTTTTGAAAACTTAAGTTAAATGGTTTGTCTCCATCTTTTCTCAAATGTGGGTTTCTTTCAAAGAGGTCATTGAGTCTTGTTTTTGGTCTCTATGGGGCTTGTTTTCCCTATATTTTCTTCAAGAAATGGCAATTTGGGGGTTAAGAGTTTAGCTATGGATGATTTTGGGTGGTTAGTGCTCATTTGCACTTTGGGTTGCGTTAAGTCGACTTGTTTAAGGGTTAAGTCGACTTAGCCAAACCCAATTTCTTTTGGTCATTTTTCTCCATTTTCGGCCAAGTCGACTCGTCTAGGAGGTCAAGTCGACTCGGATTTCCCCTAAGTCGACTCAGCCGCGACTTGACTACACTGCGCGTAGTTCGCTATTTCAACCATAACTTTCGATATAGAATTCAGAATTAAGATCCGTTTAAAGCGTCATAATCTATATTTCGATAGTTTCGATTTGATATATAATATCATATACTTTGGATATGGTTTGAGTTGTTAAGGCTTTTCTAAATCTATAATAACCATAACGATCACATTTTGGGAAGTTGTTAAGTAATGTTTTTGGTTGGCATGTTCACAAAAATATCTTCTCTTGTGTGATGCATTGCTATCATTATCTTTGCGCCTCTTATTATTATTTTGGCATGATGGCTAAGTTCCACAAGTGTGAGACGGGATATCCCATTGAGACCCTGACGCGGGTAAGGTGGCCATAAACCCGGTAGGTGATGCTCTTGCCACTGTGGTGGCTGATGAATTTTGATATATATGTATGCATTTTAGTCATGGATGTAGAGGCCTAGAGGGCCAGTGTGGCGCATGTATTTCTATCATTATATAGTATTGCATGAGCATGAATTGGTGGCTTCTTGTGCTATGAGCCACATATGGGAAAATGGCTTTTATGTGATTATTTAAATTGTGAGAATATCACTCTATAAGTTTCATGTGTGCCTTGTTGTTAAGTAAGGAGATACCAATTATTGAGGTATTAATAATGTAGAAGGCATGATCGAAAGCTTTGTTCTAAATGTCGAGTAGGGGTCTTCCATTGATTCTTATCTTAAGCATGCCTTTATAGATGTAATACCCAAGAACTTTGGGTTATTATTTTAAAGGAAAATTGAAAATTCAGGAAAATTAAGTATCTGAAAAGCCCAAAAAAATTTACCGAATCAGCCGAAGGAAGTACCCTAAAGCTTAAATGTCTAAGGAAATAGGAATGCCTCTAATGAGCATCTCAAGGCATAATTTTTAGAACCGAAAGAAATGCAATCAAGAACGATTTTCGGTACAGCAAAAATGTAGCCGCCATTTAAGCTGCAAAACCGAATTCTCGTAAGAGACTCCTGAAATGATAACGGAAGCTATGGGAAGCTTTGTTTTGTCGAGTAGAGCAACCCTTCAGAGGTTTCAGGAAGAAACGAGTAGGTTTAAAGCCTAAACGGAGAAACGGGACTAAGTATAATTTTTCAAAGTTGCCCGATGGGGGTCAAAATGTCATTTTTTTCAAAAGTGGAAAAGAGGAAATTGAAAGATTGGAACTTAAGGGGCTCAATGGAAATTGAGAAAAGTGTAGGGGTTGTGAGGAAAAGGGCCAAAATGAAAAAATCGAATCTGAGGGGGGCGAAACTGCAATTTCGGAAACTCCATAGCCATGGCTTTTGACAGTGGCGCACCATCTCTGGCCGGCCGTTTCAGGAAATGGGCTAGCATGAGGGATGGTCGAGGATCTCGTAGGAACCATCATGAGCCGACAACGGCCACCGGAGTGGCCGGAATTTCAAGAAAATCGGCCAAGAAAGCTGGCCGAAAATGGGAGACCTGCAACTCACTTTTGCAGGCGAATATTAGTGCTTTTAGGTCGATCTAGGGACGGTGGAGACTCCTAAGGCAATGGGCAAGGCATCCAAGGCCATTTGAAGTTTCGAAATCGCCTATAAATAGAGCTCGAAGATGGTTAAAATTTTCAAGAAAAGAAGCTTCAAATCGAGGGCTATCTTGGATGAATTGAGAGGCAAGGATAAGCGGCTTTTGTTGCCCATAGCTTGAAGATCATATTTGGAGCATTTGGCGAGCAACGGAGCAGAATCAAACACGAATTGAAGTTTCGTCGGAACCCTAGGCGGACCGCTTGGCCGAGAGTTTGAGGCCTCCGTTGGCCGGCTTCTGGACCTCATTTGGAGCCCATTTAGGTACCCCTAGGATCGAATCTTCATGGGCTTTTGTTTGGTATAACTTTTGTAATTTTTCGGCAAGCCGTGGCCGGAGAAGATGACCGGCGCGTGGGCCCCACGCGCCAATCTCACTCACCCTAGCATGCGCCAGCGCGTGCGGGCTTGGTTTTTTGTGCAATTTTTTTTAAATAGTTTAGAAAATTATTTTAGAATTTCCTATGTAAAAATATTTGGAGAAAAATAGGTGTATGTATTTATTTTAGAATATTAGTAAGGAAAAATTGAAGAAAAATAGAGAAAAAGGCAAGAAAATCAAAGAAAAATAGGTTTTATTGATTATTTAAACAAATATCTTGCCAAGGGTGCTTTGGGAAGTGAGGTGAAACATTTGGTGCGAATTTTAATATTGGCACGCAAATCGAGGCAGTTTGCACATTTTTTGAGGTATCCCGATAACTGTGAAAGATGAGTGGTTTTGTCCCTATAACTCATATATGATATGATTTCCTTGCTATGCATGATATTCTCACATGTTATGATCATTTTCGTTCATATACTGTTGCATGGAAAAACGTGATATATGCACGACACGATGTTTTTGTCATATTGAAACTCGTGCATGGGATTAGGATGTTACCCTAAGAGTGTAGTTGAAATTTCCCTAGGGCAATTAATGGAACAACGTTAGGCTTATCCTGCAAGAGGTTCGAGATTCTGCCTAGGGTTTCATGCCGGGCCGGTGGGCCTGAGAAGTTACATTGTGGGTATATGTTTATAATTGTCCATGCATCATGCATCATTTATTCATATTTATCTAACCCTCACTTAGAAGATTTCATCTTCTGATATTGGATTATGTCCCTGGAATATTCCATGTTCCAGGCGAGCCAAGTAGCCGGAAGGGCAAAGATGTGATTGAGGCATGATCGTGGTGGAAATTTTGTGGGTCCCATGTGGGACCAGGACTATCTATTTTATTCGGATGTATTGTTTAGATTTTAATATCGTCTGTAATGTTATGTTAGGTGAACGATATGTATGTACCCACATATGCTATGTTTTCGAGGTTCCTTACAAGTTCTGATCTTGCTTCCGCTATGCTTAAAGTGTATCATTCACTTACTATATTTGGGAGTGTTATTAAATAAAGGTCATGTTGAGGATTTATTGCCGATTTATGTTTGATGTAAAAAAAAAAAAAAAATCCTAGCATAATTTAATGCCCTGGAAGGCAGGGTGTTACAATAGATCCTTCTTATCTTTATTCCCTTTGCTATATTTATGCTTACTGAGCCTTGTGGCTCACTTGTTACTTGTTATCATTCCAAATAAGGGAAAATTTATAGCAGAATAGGAGTCTAGTAGGGGCTTGAAATGGATTTTAGCCATGTATAGAGATCTCCCCTGATTTAAAGATTTTGGGATTTGTGTGGAGGGTCGGTGTCGAAGGTTTTTTATTTGTGTATGTTGTTGGCAGCTTTGTTTATTTTGAAAAGTGTATAGCTTTTAAAGCCTTAAGAAATGTTGCATGAATGACTATTACTCCTAGTAGGAGTGAGCCCGTTTATTATATGAAGTTTTTGGGTTATGTTGGTTTCTGTATTCCATTTTGGAAGGACCTTTTTCGAATGTCCTATGCTAGCGGGTATATTTGGAAGTGAGCCTTGACAGCATACGTAAGGGATGGGCTAAAAGATATTATTCAAATCCCTCCTCACTTTCCTACTCATTTGTTTCCTTGTCCCCTCATTTCTCTCTCTTTCACTTTCTCTTGGTTGATTTTTTCTTCTTCTACTACTACATCTTATTTTTCTTCTCTAGTTGGAGCCCAAGAAGAGTGAAATTTCAACATTTTAGAGGTTGCTTCTCCTCCAAATTTAATCATCAATCAAGGTAAATTCCATTCTTTTGTGCCATTCATTTCAAAGTTATTAATTTTTCAGCAAAATTGTGCATGTTGTACGTTTCGAGCTATAACTTGTGTTTCTATCCAAATCGAAATTTGTTTGCTGTATTGTAAACTATACTTCTTAAACTTCGTTTTAATATATTACTTGGATTATTTGGCCAAGCATTGAGCCTATAAATGCCTTATGAAATACCTACTTGAATTTGGAATTTTTGTTTCTGTGAAATCTGTTATTGTTTCAATTTTTGGCTTATAACTTTCTGTCTTCATATCCAAATTGAAATCCATTTATTTTTATGTAAACTAGACTTCATGTGCTTCGTTTTGATATATTACATGAATTATTTGGTTAAGTTTTGAGCTTATAATCGCTCTATCAATCTCTATTTAAAATCTATAACTTACTATTTTTCGTGTAATTTGACTATGTTTCGGTTTTTGAGGTAGAACTTTTTGTGGTTATATCCGATTTGATATATGCTTTTTGTTCCATAAACTAGACATCCTAAGTTTTATTTTGATGTATTACTTACATGATTTGATTATGTTTTGAACCCATGATCTGTTAATCTTGGATAAATTTCCTTTTTTAGGCAAGTAAATTTAAGTTTTTGTGGCCAAAAAATTATGCCTAAGGGAATTCTGAATTAAAAATAACACTACAATAAAATTATATTTCCCAATTTATAAATTTTGGGGGACTTTGAATGGTCCCAAATGGATGACAAATTGGATGAAATTATAAGTAATAAGATTGAAATGGGCCTTATATCAATATAAATACACCATGCACAATTAAAAATTATATACAAGCATATGGTAAAATGAATATAAAAATTAAAAATAAATAAATATTTTAACATCGATGTCCAAATAATTAATCAACTAAATAAAAATTTCCACCTAATGTGTTACAAACACCTTTTTGGTGTAAATTATTTGATGGATGTGGATAGGGCGGGTAATAAGTCAAGCTACTCGTGAGCTGACTCAAGACTCGACTCAATAAAGTAGTTCGTGATATAAATGAGCCAAATTTAAACTCAAATATTTGGCTCATTTGGTAAATGAGTCGAGCTTGAACTACCATCAGCTCGACTCATTTGGCTCACGAGCCAGCTCGATATACTTATATATATTAATTTTATAAATTTATTAAATAAAAAAATATTTATTACTTAATACTCAATAATATAAATATATTATTTAAATATAAATAAATTATATTATATATATATCACACGAGTTAAGTTTCGAGTTGAGCCGAGCCAGCTCGTAGTCATTATTGAGTCGACCTCGAGCTAAAAAAATCAGCTCATATCGAGTTCAAGACAAGCTATGAGCCAAGCTAAAATCAATTGATTTGAGCTCGAGCTAGGCCTAGCTCAGCTTATTGCCAGTCTTAGATGTGAAGTACGAATGGCACTTATTGGGCAATCGTTTTATAACTTTATTTTGATTTTAGGAGATTAATTTAGTTAAAACAAATCATTATATTTTAAAATTAAGTTCGGTGTGATTGATTTATTTTAAAGAATATCAAATAAATTATCATACTTTCAAAGTTCAGTAATATTAGTCGTTTTGATATAATTTTTTTAATGTTGTATAATAATTTTTTTATTTATTAATAACATCAACACTATTCCAAATCAAGATAACTAGGACACATGTTAAGTAGTTAGACCATGATAAATTGAGATTCGTATCAGTAGTTTGTGGGTTCGATTGCTTGTGTTGGGTAGTAAGACAAAATTTCCACCTGTAATTTATCTCGTATGTCGAAATTGAAGATTCGAGCGACAGGGGATCGCATAAGGACGATAATCCCAAGATAACCACGTACAATTGCAAACGTTCAAATTTAACTTTAAATTCAAATTTGAAAAATCCTACAGAATTGTAATTTATGTTTTTTTTAAATACAATAACTAATAATATTTAAAAATATAATAATTTATTTAACTTCAAAACCAAAATAAAATGACTTATTTAATATTTTACCCAAAACATTTAGATAAAGATCAATGGCATTATTTCTGTCAAACATAGAGGCAATTTCCCAGCTGCTGCCACTAAGATTGGATAAATATTAACTTTTTCTTTCCCTGTTAATGTCACATAGAGGTAATTTCCCCAAGCTGTTACCCTCTTAATTTGGTTGGCCAACCAACTATCATAAAGGAGTTCACTGCAATTTATGAAAATTGAAGATGCTCCGTTACCTTTTAGGGTGAGTATTCGATCCGTTCAGTTATTAAACCGATTAAATTGTTTAAACTAAATAAATTAAACTTGTATAGAAAATTAAATTGAATTGATCGAATATATTCTCAAACAAGATAAATTGAAAAAAATAAAAAATAAAAAGAAATTAAAAAAATCTAAAAATCAAAATAACAAAGTGCAAAAATGACGCCACTTTTGATGTTTTGGTTATTTTAAAATTTTTTCATATAAAGATCAAGTAGAATCGAAATTGTAAAACTTGAAAATTGAATCGACTTACACTAAATTGAAGTGTCAATTTTGATCGATTCAATTCAATTATTTCAATTTAACATAAATGTTGCTCATCCTTAACTACTTTAGGAACCAAATGTAATTTATAAAAGTTGAAAGTTGTTCGTTTATTTTAGTCGCTCCCCATTTTAAAGTCCATTTTTTACTATTTCTTGAACCCAAATTTGTTTTAAAAAATAAAAATAAAAAAAATAAGTGAAATACCTCATTAAATATGTCTAAATAAAGGGGATATAGTCATCAAAGAAATTTTAATCAAACCTACTTGTAATATATATACAGTCCAATTGGTAGGAAGCACAAAATTATATCATGATATAATTTTTCAAAACAAAAAAAGAAATTAGCTAGCAAAAAAAAATATAAATAATAAACTAAATTATATATAATATAGTTATATTTAATATAGTTACAGTCTTGTTTGTTGACTATAAAATACAGAATTTATAAAAGTATTGACAGTGAATTAAATATAAAAAATTTGTAATAAAAGGGAAAAGAACACCTAATGAAACTTTGGTGGGAATGGACAAGAAATGGGTAAATTGGGAGTTTGGAGCCAAATGGATGGTAACACTTTCAATCAATTTTCATTTCATTTACTATCTTTTATCCATTTTTATATTATCTTCTCTCCAAAATATTGACAGAATATGAGATAACTGACTTATATAGAATATAATTGAGAAAACAAATAGTTACAAATTTATAATTCATATATATATTTAAAAATTTACGTGTCAAAAATTTCTAAACAAGTGAACTTGGTGATAAAATCGAAATTATATTATATCAGAGTTGAGTTGTGAGTCTACTCGGTAAACGTGGTGGCAAAGTCGGTGAAATCTTATGATGAATTTAATATTTAAAATTTTTATATTTTTAAAATTGATAGATAAAATTATTTTAAAACAAGTATATGTATTTTATTCATAAGAAATAAGATTATAATAATTATGTTATTAAGTATTATTAATTTATTTTTTTATAAAATTATGTCATTATAAATATATATTTATATAGATTAAAATATATTTTTAATTATCTCTAAAATTATACGATTTTATGATTAAAATATATTATTTGATTTTATAAATTTTTATTTTATTTTATTATAAAATCTCCTATTCAACAATCTTGAATCTATACATTGTTCTTGGAATTACAAAATTGGAGGCTTAGGATAATACTAGTCGAAAAATGTTATTGATACACCTTTGTGTATATTTTGGGTTACATAAAGGTGTACCAATGACAAAAAAGTTCCTCATAAAATGCGTGACGCGCATGTGAGGTGCAGGATATTTTGATCATAATATTCTTTTATGTAACTCAAAATATACAAAATGAATGTATATATAGCATGATTCATACCAACCTTGCATATGTTCCGTATTTTCAGTATAAAACAATTTAGTACTTTTAGCTGTTGACTTGCACTGAAGTCCATTATGTTGAAGCTCCACATCCAAACAAATCCTTGTATACCCAGATGAATACATTCATGCAAGAATGGTGGGACGCATACAGCGCGTGAAATCAGTGTTAATCGTTCTGGGGTCCGCCTTTTCGCCCTTTTTCGCCCTCTTGACAGCTCAAATTAAAGCCTTTCTCCAAACTTTCCTTGCTAGAAAGGAAAATTTATCGCCTTTTCTCGTTTTTTCTTGCTCAGACTTGACTCTGTTTGGCCAGGAAGAAAATGACGGAGCTAATCCCAGGAGGGTCATGATTACCCAGAGATTAATGGCTGCCCATTTCTGGAGCGAGAGAAATCTTTTGGTGGGTGGGTTTTGATCGGGCGTTCTGGTTCTGGGTTTGGCGGATTTTGTTTGGTTGTTGATAATGAGATGGCCACCGCAACAAGGTTCATCAAATGTGTTACAGTTGGGGATGGAGCTGTTGGGAAAACTTGTCTTCTCATCTCCTACACCAGCAACACTTTCCCCACTGTACTGTTCAATTTCTCCTCATTTTCTTTCCTTTTCTGCTGTTTTCTTTCAGTTTCTCATGGATTTTCCTTTCACCGAGGACGTGTATTGCTAGTAACTGTAAGATTATTCTTTCGTGACTGGAAGGTTATAGTTTCGATTAGTGAAACTAAACTTTTTGTAAAAAGCAAGGGGATAGTTGAGTACAAATATGCCCCTTCCTCTATTCTCGTACAGAACGGGGGTCTTCATACATTAGGGACGCTTGTTTTTGTTTTTTTTTTGCTTCGTGTTCATAATGTTCAATTTGTTCTTGTGGGTTTTCTGTTCTCAGGATTATGTGCCAACTGTTTTTGACAACTTCAGTGCCAATGTTAGTGTTGATGGACAGAATGTGAATCTGGGTCTCTGGGACACTGCTGGTATTTTGCCCCACCCCACTCTATATACATTCAATGTGTGTTATTGGCTTCTTAATCCTCATGTTTCAGTTATCTCCTGGTTATTACTAATTGATGATTGATCAAGATTATCTGAAAGCTTTAGTGGTTAATTCAAGTTTCCAGATTAGGATATGTTCATCTATTAGGTCAAGTTTTCTCTTCAATGTGATATTCCTGTTGGTTCTGTTTCATTTACTAAAGTTTGGAGAGAGAACCTTACAGCTTTCCCATAGGAAAACATTAAGATATAATGGCTTTGCAAAGGATATGACAATGGATAGAGATGGTTGGAGGGTTAGAATTCATTTAACTGACCACCTAGAGGAATTAAAGCTTGTGATTGTTGCCGTCATCGTATTAAAATTACCAATTTGATCATGAATTTGAGATGGTTGGAGAGCTAGAATCCATGTTGCTGACTCCACCTAGCAAAATAAAGGCTTGCGATTGTTGTGTGAAAATTACCAATTCGACCATGAATTCTGGGTCCAGTTGAACTGCCTAGAATCTAATGTAATGTAGGAGTCAATTGGATGAGGCCTCACACAAAAAAAGTGATGCACGTCTATAAGTAGATCAAAACTGAAATTGCTCCATTTTCAGAGTTCAGAGGATGATATTTCTGTAGTGTTTTTGTAATTGTACAGAATGATGTGACAACAGTGATTTTTTTTTTTCCCTGGCGTTACGAGTCATGTTAGACTGTTTTTCCATTCTCAATTCTAGTGGACAGATATTGATAACCCATATCGTTTAGCATAAAAGTTCTGTTTATATATCACTAATCTAAAAGTAATAATGGTGAATTTGATCAGTACTTCATGCATTTGTTAATGCAGGGCAAGAAGACTATAACAGGCTGAGGCCTCTTAGTTACAGAGGAGCTGATGCCTTCCTCCTTTCCTTTTCTCTCATAAGTAGGCCTAGCTTTGAGAACATATTGAAAAAAGTAGGCCTCTTTTCCCCTTTGCCTTTCAGATTAATCTATCTTATCTTTTGTTTATTAGTTCAATGATGCTCTCTCCACTGCTCTAATCATGACTTTTTTTTTTTTTTCCAAATTATTTTTGGCTTTCTGTTTCCTTTTTTGTTGGAGAAGTGGGTCCCTGAACTTAGACATTATGCTCCATCGGTGCCCATTGTTCTTGTGGGGACCAAACTAGGCAAGTATTCTTTCATCACTTCTGTAGATTCATGTGCTGCTGAAAATGTGTGTCTTGCTTTTGAATGAAGTTTCTATTTGATTTGCTGTAATTGAGTGTTTTATTCTTTCATTTTCTTTTTCCAAAAGGTTGGTGGTGACAAATCATGTGGCTTTATGTTTCCCGTTCTTTGTTTGATTTACTCTCTTTCCGCTTCCTTGTTGATATGTTTGGTTTCTCGAACTGTTTAAACGAAATTATCTCAAAAACCCAACTTTTGGGAATCAACAAAAAAAAAGGAATTTTCTTTGGTTCCAAAATCGTTTGCATAAGAAAATAAAATTCATGACAGAAAACAATAGTGTTCTTGAAGTTTTCATTACTCTTAAAATTGAGAAAACTTTCGAAAATGAGTAAAACAGATACACGAACATCATAATGGAAGGAATAGAGCCTAAGCTTTTGTTTCTCTTCTGGTTGAGGTTACATGTCTTTTTTTTTTTGGTTTCCCTGCTAAGCGAGGATGCATATCAAAGTGGGAAGTTGAATTTCCCAGTAACTCTGCAACTTGGTAAAGACAAAAACACAAAAATCATAACAGAATAGAGCCTATGCTTTTGTTTATCTTTTGGTTTAGGCTGCATATCAAAGTAGGAAATTGAATTTCTAGTAACCATGCAACTCGATAAAAATGAAAACACGAATATCATACTTGAACAGAGCCTAAACTTTTGTTTGTCTTCCGGTTGAGGTTGCAATCAAAGCAGAAAGTTGAATTTCTAGTAACCATGCAACTCAATGGTTAAGTGAAGTTATGTTTGCATGCAGATTAAAAGTACAAAATGGAACAATAGGGTTAAGTTAAACCAGACAGTAGTGATCTTTCAGACGTGAAGTAGAGGCTCATGCTGAGCTCTCTTTCTCTATCTTGGATTCTGACTGTATTCACTCCAATGACAGATTTGAGAGAAGATAAGCAGTTCCAAATGGACTATCCCAGTGCATGTACCATTTCAACCGAACAGGTAAAATACTCAACACTTTCTGACACAACTTTATGGTTTTTATTTTCTTTTTTGCCAAATATCTCACGAAATTGCCAATGCTGAACTTGGAAAACTGCTAATACGATAAGCCCACATTAGCCTCAAAAATTTGAAATACCAGTTTCTCTACGAACATGAAAGGAAGTATTGCTTAGAATCTCGTACATAAATTCTTTGGTGGAGTTGTTAATCAGTTCATATTTGCTTTACTTTAAGCAAAAATTTTCTTTTCTTTTCTTTTCCGGAAAAATTGGCAAATTGCTAATATGATAAGCCCGGAGAGGCCTCAAAATTATGAAATACCAGTTCATCTAAGAACATGAAAGGAAGTATTGTTTAGAATCTTGGACAAAAATGCTTCGGTAGAGTAGTTAATCCATTCATACTTGCTTTAAAGAAAAAAACTCTCCTCTTCTGGGAAATTTAACTGCAGGGCGAAGAACTCAAGAAGCAGATGGGAGCGGTGGCATATGTAGAGTGCAGCTCCAAGACACAGCAGGTGTGCATCATCTTCTCCCTTGTTTGCAGCCATTACCATTTACACATGTCAGGAAACCGAACCAGACCGACAATTGACCCTCTCTCCTTTACCGTCCAATACCCTGCTCTGGTTTGCTGAATATTAGTAGTTACGACACTACATCTGTGAAGATGGTAGCTAGATTAATGCTTTGAATTCGAAATGCAGAACGTCAAGGCCGTCTTCGACGCCGCGGTCAAGGCGGTTCTTCGGCCTCCGAAGCCCAAGGGACAGACGAAGAAAGGCCAGAGGAAACTCTGCCGGATACTTTAACCATATGGAGCAACTAATGTGATTTTGATGGCCTTCTAATCCTCGTTCACTCCATCACAAGATCCCCTCCTCTTCATTCCATCTCCTCTGTGGGTTCTGTTTTTTATTTGTTTTTACAATTTTCAATTGAATTCTGCTTTGTTTGTGTGGGGATGGAACCAGCTTGTTGTGCTGTGTTTTGTTGTATATCTAATAAGATTGATTCAGTGTGCTTATTGGATTTTGAAACACCCCATGTTTATAGGTAATTTAAACTATACAATCATTTTTCACGAATTTAAAATTTTATTTAATCTTGAGATTACCGCTCTTGCGGGATCCCTCGTCGCTCGTATTCTTAATTTCAATAGAAGAGGCCCTCAATTTTATCTAATCTTGGTTCAATTGAGTGCAAGTTTATCTAACGTATTTAAGTCAATATGAACACAGTCTCTCTAAATTGATTTTATATGTTGGATAAATATGCATTCAATTGAACTAATTTGGATCTAATTGTCAAAATTGAAACAAAATTATAAAGTTGCAAAAAAGATTGGATTATTTATGTGATTAGTCATTTGAACTATTTATTTAGGGGGCATTTGTTAAAATGATCAAGATAAGAAGCATCAAGATAAGGTTGAAATACATTTCGGATTAAGATATGGAATGATTAAGATAAGACTGGAAAACATTCTAAAATTTTTATCAACATGTTTGTTAAATTTTTTAAAATGCACTAGAGGACACAAATGTCTTTTTTTTTTTATCTATAAAGACTAAGATATGCTTATCTTGAGAAGGGGAGTGATAAGCATATTTAGAAAGATTAAGATAATGGGTCATTAATGATTTTTTCAAGAATTTTCAGATAACCTTAACAAACATATTAGAAATGATAGAAATCCATGATACATTCCATATCTTGATTTTTTCATCCCATATCTTGATTAACAAATGCCCCCTTAATGTGTAATAGAGGTACGGGATTAGAATGTATATGAAGGAAAAGGCAATAAAGCTATCTAGCTAAGTATGTGATAAACATGCAAATATCCAAGTTTAGTATTAAAATGCAATTGGAGCCTAATTGAGAACAAGTGATTAAAATTGACACATGGGTTGTGTTTTAGAATTAATAACAAACTCAAGGGTCACAGATCAAATTAAAGAATGGTTAACCCAAGTAAAAATATTGGGAAGCTAACCAAAATATTGAAAAAATAAAGAAAATTTGTAGTTAATTAAGGAAGGATTTATAAATGAATATAGTGATTGAGGTCTAGGGTACTTAAGTAGCCTTGATGTCATCGGTTGATGCCTTTTATGTTAATATTTGTAACTAATAAGGGCAAACTAGAAAAATCGAACCAAATTGGGAATAAAACTCGCGTGTTAGGATTGACAAAGTTTAAATGGACTTAGGGGAGCATTGGGAAATACCATGAGACAAGTTTATTAGAGAATAGGGTATTGTGGTGCATTGAGGTTGTATTGGGTTGTGCGCATGAAGTCTAGCAGTATTTTTGGAGAATTAAGGTTGGATAAAGTTTGCATAGAAAAGAAGACAACAAACATGCAAATTAAAGATGGCACACATTTATGTTATATGAGGCCTTACAACTATAAGAAAGCTACTTGGAGTGCAATGTTAGCGAAGTTAGGTTGACAAGTGGACTTAGGCTTGATAAATAAAGATGAAACATGCATGTCTAAGATATAAATTGGATTTTGATGCTATATATTCACTATGATGATATGATATGGTGAGCTTACTAAATAAGCAAGTTTGAAGATTGTGTAATCAACATGCGAAATGACAACTAGGCATTAAGAAAACTTGGAGCACTAAATAAATGGATTGCATGGTTGTTTACATAAAGCAATTAAAGACCTAGAGACATTTAGGCTATTTAAAAATATTTTGGGTACCTTTAAGAATTTTTGTTGTGATTTTGTTCTTGAGAATTCTATAATATGGTTAGAGAAATATCTAGTTATGTGAAAATTATCTTTTGTGTAACTTGTTAGATTGAGTCGATCTTGACTAATAAATTGATAAACAATATAATGACCCATAATATTTAGATTGAGAGAAAACAACTTCAAGTTTGTAAAATCTTTGGAATTAGTCTTCAAATAGGCAGAAGTGATTCATATGATGAAACATGGCTATAACAAGCTATGGTTGAAGAAAAAGGGTATTAGTATAATTTATTAAAAGTTTTAAGGTTTGATTAAGAGTATAAATGGGAATTAGTTTTGGAGTTGGGGCGTGACTATAATTTGGCCAAACTTTGGGTCAAAGTGAGACAAAAGATAATAGGAAAGCATTTGGACACCGATTAACCAAATGTGCTTTGTAGAGGAATTTGATGCCGACCAAATGACATTGTCTAGTAAAGAATCCTTCATCCAGTTGGAAGAATTTAAATTTCAAAGAATTTATCGATATTTTTTTGAAAATTTGAATAACGACCCAAATTAAATTTCGAGTCAATTATATCTTTGAATTATGCCATAGAAATCCGAAAAAAGTGGTTTGGTAAAAAATGTAAACAAATTTTAATTTTTTTACTATTTTGGAAGAATATGCAAAAAAAAAATTAAATTATTACCCCAATAATAAATAGGTCTTATAAGGAAGATTGGGGAGTATAAAAGAGATGTCATAGCTTGATATGAATCACAATGTGTATTTGTTTTATGGATTTTTGTTTGAGTTCATTTCAATTAAACAAATTTATTTATTTTTTGTAAATTTAAATTTATGAATATATTATTTTATGATTAGATAATGTATATTAGATATATATTTTATAAATATATTATTTAACATACATACATCATATTTATCTTCTTTTTTAACAATTTATACATACATATACATATATCATATATGAACATATTTATATTCCTCTTTTTAAAAACTCTTTTTTTCTCTGTTATATCTCTCTCCTTCCTTTGTCGTTGCCCGTCTGTTCCTCTTCTTCTCTAGTAACTGCATATCGCCACCATCAGCTCTTCTCTCGCTGCTACTCTGACCCTTGCCTCTCATTTTTCGCCACCGACCTTCTTGTTGATGTATCCTCCATATAAGCCGTTACACACTCTTCTTTCTATTGCTGTATCTTCTATCTTCGTTTTTTTTTTTTGTCGCTGAAAATGTGTTTTCGACCATTTTATTTAACTTGCGAAATGGACTTGAAACGTTTCACAAATTACAAAAATAACCCAAAAAATTTCAACATTTCGGGCCATCTTTCCCGTTCCCGTGATTGAGAGAGTTTCTTTAATCATTGATATTCCCCCCACCCCTCTAGAAGAACACATTTATCATTGACACAGATTTTTCTATTGTTTGTCTAGTTTTGAAATCCTTACTTCATATAATTTGCTATTTATCAATATATACAATTTGCATTTCAAAAGCACCATGAGAATTGACAAACAATCGAAAACATGCAATTACCTTTCACTCTGAACATATTAGAATGGCCTACACACTAGTGCAATACCCAATCAGCTAAAACTATCAAAGCCCATTACTTCACTATTAAGTTCTTCACTGTTAAGTATGTATAATCCTCTAATAGTGCCCTTCTTGTGCCATGTTTGTGCTATTAAGCTTATTATTTAATTCCTCCACCATCAAAGCAACATTGACTTCCTTTAGTTTAGATTCAATTCCCCCACCATCAAATTTGATTTTCATGAAGACAATCTTTTTAGGAAAAAAACTAAACTAAGATCACAATAGTCTATTTTTAGATCAGAAACAAGTAAATGAGTATTCTGGCCACAACTTTGACTTAAAAGAACCAAACACTGCCTTTCAATTGAAAAAGGTAACCCATGAAAACCAAAAAAATAGTGAATATTTCCAATTCTTGAAATTAATCGTTGAAATTTGTAACCCACCCAAAAATCAATATGATCCAATGGCTAGATCTTGCTAGATCTGAAAATTAATTTATTTATCAAAACTACTCATATTTTGGGTAGATTTTAAGAATTGGAACCGACTATCGAAATTGTCTTAGTCTTGTGATCCACGTACCCAAAAATCAACATAATTCAATGGTTAGATTTTACTAGATTTAAAAATTAATTTTTTTGAGGTCAAAATTGTGAGGTCATTGCCAATTGTCGTCCATAGTAGATTCTGACAATTGGAATTGACCACTAGAAGTATCTTTTGTAACCCATATACCTAAAAATCAAGAAGATCTAATGACTAGATATTACAAGATTTGAAAATTAATATTTTTTGTCAAAACTACTCGTGTTTTTGGAAGGCATTGTCGGTCACCGTTCATGGCAGATTTCGATCATCAGAATCGACCACATGAATTGCCTTGGTCTTATGACTCACATATCCAAAACTAAACACGATTTAATTGTTGGATTTCACTATATCTACGTTTTATTTTTTTCCTAAATAACAACCAATTTGCACGTATATACATACATATATATAAATCACTAGAAAATTGTCGTAAACTAGCATAAAATGGCCAAAACTACTTATTTTGTGATGAGAGTACTTTAATGGGCAACCGTTAAAGTTTGGGACTCGTCGAATGTTAACTTTAAGACCATAGTTGGGAAGGTTGGGGTTAGTTTCACGATGATTTTGGAGTTAAATGGTTGATTTGATGGTAGGATTGCCAAAAATCTGGTTGGTAATTAGCTGGAGAATGAGAGAAAATAGAGAAAAGAAGAGAGAAGACTAGTTGGCAAGTGGGTTGGGGAGGCTCTTCGTAGCTCCCCAGTCTTTTATATCCAACTTATTAGATTGGGTTAACCTGACCCATTGACTTGCGTCCTAGGTAACCCTGGACAAAGGGAGTAGCAAGGTTAATGAGAGGCGATTCTTCTCTTGTGTGCCTTAAAAAAAGACAAATTATAGCCTTATAAAACGTACTAGATAGAGAGAAACACTTTAATCCAAGTTCATTGGAGCTAATAGATTACAAAAGGAGAAATAATGAAATTGCCCTAGGGCTTGCTAGAAAAGCTATTTCGATACTTAAGACAATTAAGAAGGGTCATGAAAAGAACAGGATCAAAATCACGATCAATTCCTTTTTCAAATCCTACTACAGCTGCGCGAGCCCTTCCCGTGTGTCACAAATGACCTACGAATAAGAAGAATGCTAGAACAAAATGAGAAGTAGCTAACCAACTTCTAGGAGAGACATAATTTATTGCATTGATCTCGGTAGCTACGCCACCCACGAAATTTAAAGAACCTAAAGGAGCATGGGTCATATATTATGTGGAATGTCGTTTTTGCCAAGGTTATATGTCTTTTTTCAGCTTACTCAAGTCCAACCCATTTGGACCTTTTAGAGGTTTTAACCATTGAGCACGCAAATCCCAGTGGGGCAATGAAGAAGAGACCCATGAGCTATAGATAGCTTAGAATTGATACTAAGAATGAACACTTACCTCAAAAGAGAGATCATTTTCTATTTATAACCATGTAGAGATAATCTTTACTTTAGGATTGAGAATCTTTGTTGGATAGGATGTAGGAGTAATTAACCTAGAAGAACTTGAAAGAATTATGATTACCCACATACCGTCTTTCTAAGATTTAGGAGATAAGGTTTATCCCAAATTTATTAGGACTCGAGTTAGATTATTAGATTTCTAGCTAGTGATACTCTTGGTTGAAGAAAGAATCTCATCTTGATCAATGTGATTGCGAGTTTACAAAAGCCCCTCTATTTGGGTTGTATGAGGCCCTTGCGGGGTATTGAGGCTGAGCAAAGCTTGGCTAGTGGGCCTAGGCCTAGCGAGGGCTAAGTAGTAGGTTGATTTTTGGGTACCATAAGAAGTCTCATGCTTTGTTAATTCAATTATTATTAAAGTAAGGAAGTAGAAGTAATGTCATTCTCTCATTTATCTTCTGACGCTAGAGTTGGCTTGCATATATAGAGGTCGAGGTTTGCCTTTGAACGTTGAGGCTAGGGTTGGCCTTCAAACACCAAGGTTAAGGTTGGCCTTTTGAATGTAAGTCTAAGGTTATCCTTTGAACTTGAGGTTGAGGTTATCATTTGAAAATCTCAATTTAGAATCTCAAAAGTGGGGAAAAAGCAATAATGAGTTGTTATGTCAATAGTGACTCAATTGACATATGCAATTTTTTGCCAAACAAATATTGCATGTCATCCTAAAGTGTCGCAGGCACGCATCTTTTTGGCGAGGTTATGGTTTTCACGCTCAAGCCAACATGTCTTTGTTCACCTTTTGAGGAGGACTGTGCCCATGACTAGCTAACTCACCCTTATGAATTCACATTTTCATCTTTTCTTATCTTGTATAAATTTCATGTGTTGTTTCAAATTCTATTTTCTTGTTTCAACTTCATTTGCAACATTTTTCTATTTCTCCATCTCTCTTTTGCTTTTCATATCTCCACTATTCTACCATTTCAATTTAGTTTAATGGCTTCACTTAGTCATGAATATTGAAAACTTAGAGTTGGTTGCTTGGGAGAAACATCTGACCAAAGATATCAAAACGAAATGGATTTCTCTATAGCAGTAGCAAGACTTCCTAAAGAACTATACATGAGATTCCAAACACCTAGCCGGTTGAGTTCAACACTAGCCTTTGGGCTTGCCATCTAGCCATTCGAAAAGTTTATGTCCCCATCCATACCTTCAATTTTAGCTCCTGGTTACACCTTTGCCATCGTGTTTGAGACTTCTCGTATAACAAAGCAGTGGTCATTGCTCAACTCTATCCTAATGCCTAGAGGTATCTTATGGCTTTCCTAATGCTTTACTCAACCATCATCTTAGAACCTACACCTCACCTTTTGCAATTTTGGTTTAGCCCAATCAAAGACTTGGGGGGATGGATTTAATTCTCTCCGAAGATACACCACATTTGAAGCACAAAGGTAAGGAGTCGATTCCAATTAGGGTTCCAAGTACTTGCATGACCAAAATGACTCTATTCTTTTTGCCCTAGAGATTTATTTTTCCATGGCCCAAACTAAGGGTAGGTTGTGGTTAGAATACATGAGATGAAATTTATTTTTGCTATTCTTTTTTCTTTCTAATACTAAAACCTTTTCTTCTTGTTTATTTGGATAACAAAATGTGTTGGTTGAATGTAACATTATGATAAATCTAATAGTGGAATGTCATATGTTGATTATGGGAACTAATTATGCACAACCTCACATCCCAAATGAATGCATGGAAAGCAAAATCGTGGTGAAGTGGCAAGGTGAATGAGAAGCGAATCTACTTTTGTGTGCCTTCAAAAAAGACAAAGAATTGTCTTAAGACTTTTTTGGAACTGACTCTCCAATACTTACTAAGTACTTGTTGGAGCCTACTAAATTAAGTAGCTAGAAAGAAGATAATTTTTAGTTTAAGTGAATATGTCATCGCATACCTATGATTTTGGGTTTTGTTTTGTTTGTACTTGAAACTTCAACGGTCTCAATTTGAAAAGTTACTCTTAATGGGGTAAGGTGGTGTTCTTGATTTCTTAAGAGAATTTTGTTATGGCTAAATAAATTTTATCTATCGTGACAAATTAGATGTAAGTGACCTTGCCTCAATCCTTTTAAATATCTTAAATTGATCTTTGCTTATGTGAAAAATGACTTAGTTCTGCGAGAGCACGATATGACCACATATTCATATTGAAGGGTTGAGAGTCATTGGACAACAACCTACATCAATTGCATAAAAAAAAAACTAATGTTTTTATCTATTATTATGATCACAACAAAACCACCACAACGTAACGTAACAACAACAATGCCCCCAGGGTTACAGTCTGATGCTTCTGGCGACTCTTGTTTGGTGCATCGTCGTCACGTCAGCGTTTAACATTTAAGATCGAAACTTAGGGCCATCAGGTTCTTGATTTATCATCTCCACCGTACTGTAGGGTTGGTTGGTGGGGACGCCTGTGATAGAGCGTCATAAAAAAAATATATATATATATATATCAAACTTGCAAAATAAAATAAAATATTGATGAACCAAGTAGTAGCATCTAAGTGTCAAACTCGCACTCACACCAAACTTTTCGGTCCGAGTGGAACACCCAAACAATCCCCTGCTTCGAACCCCTTCCCACGCAACGACCTTGACCCTGACCGCTATAAAAACAGATTTCCAAACTAGGGTTTCACTAACCTTCTCTCTTTCTAGGGTTTCTCGATTTTCGTGTATAATCATCAGTTCGTTCCGGTCTAGCGGTAGCTTTGGGGCTTTAGTTTTGTTCAATTCAGAAGTTTTTGTGAAGATTTGAGGCCTTTGGTTCATAGATCTGTTGAGCAATGCCTCCGAGATCGGCGAAGAAGACCCCTCCTGGGCCAGGGAGCAAGCGAGGAGGGAGAGCCACCCGCGGGACTCCGAAGGCTGTACAGGAGCCGGTGAAACTTCAGGAGGAGGTTACTGTTGAGGTTAAAGAGGAAGGTGCTAAAGTCCAAGAGGTTGTTGAAGAAAAACCAAAGCTTGTGCCTGAAACTCGGCCGGAGCCGGAACCGGAGCCGAAGCCGAAGCCAGTGGCTGAGCCTAAACCGGAGTCAAAACTGGACTCGAGGGACTCGATTTATGAAAAGAGTGAGTTTTCTATTTTGATTTGCGTTCTTGATGTTTTGTTTCAATTCAGATCTGGCGTGTGTTTTATTTTACATGCATCGATTACTTGCATATTTTGACATCGAAACTTAGAGCTAACTAAAGGTTTGGAATTTGGTGTTTTTGAGAATTTATCTTCATTTGCATGATGGGTTTCTTGAATTCGGGTAATAACTTTGTCTTTGTTAGTGGATTGGTTTCCAAAATTTCTTTGGTATCATTCTCTTCTTGTTGTGAAATTGAAAGAAACTTTCCGGGTATTAAAGAATGGCGGTGGATAAGGGAGATTCAGATCCCAATTGGTCAGTTGATATGATGTTTTCGTGTTTCTTGTTTAGGTTGATCGTGCAAGGTGATTAAGATTTTGATAAGTCTGTTGGATAAAATTTCTGGCTTTTGTTTAGCCGTATGATGTTCTTTCAGGATGATTTTGATTCGATTAGAAATTACTTTGCTTCCATATAAATTATAATGAATAGATGCTTCAGTTTGGCTGGCTGTAAAATATTTTCCAGTAACTAGATCTGCACGGAGCGATTAAACTCAGATGTTTATTGAACAATTTTCTCCCATAATTTCCCCCTGTATATCCCGTTAGGTTCCAATTACAGAACCCAGTTGTAACTTCTTCTGGAAAGCATTTTGTCCCACAACGGAGTGTCATTTCTTATTTCCTATCTGTTGGAAGAGAAATTTCTTGTTTGTTTAAATTGGCATAGCATTGTCGGACCCCATTTCCATTTTTGAGTTGGTTTTCAAAGGTTATGGAATATCTTTGTATATGTCGTTATACGGGCCCTGTGGGCGATCTGGTAATATATTCTGCTGACTGGATGGATGTCTTTATGACCCTTTTGCCTGGCAGAGGAGGATGAAGTGAAAGAATCTGTGGATGAATATGAAAAGGGTGAGCGGTTGGATTTGGAGGATAATGAGCCTGAATTTGAACCTGAAGAATATGGTGGTGTGGATTATGATGAGAAGGAGATTGATCAGGAAGATGCTCAAGAAGAGGGCGATGAAATGGAGGAAGAGGTGGATGGAGACATAGGTGAGGAGGAAGAAGGTGATGGTGTAGGGGATGATTTGGAAGACGCTCCTGAGGAACTTGAAGCTGATGAGGATGAGGAACATCCTGGAGAGGAGCATGGCGGTGAGGTTGACGCAGACGAGGAAGAGCACCATGAAGTTTTTAAGGAGAGGCGCAAACGCAAGGAGTTTGAAGTTTTTGTTGGAGGCTTGGACAAGGATGCTACTGAGGAAGACCTCAGGAAATTATTCAGTGAGGTTGGTGAGGTGACAGAGGTCAGACTAATGATGAATCCTCAGACTAAGAAGAACAAGGGCTTTGCATTTTTGCGTTTTGCTACAGTTGAACAAGCAAAACGAGCGTGTGCTGAGTTGAAAAATCCAGTGGTATGTTCTTGATCTTATCAATAAATTTACTGGCAACTGATCTTACTTTAATGTTGAAATAGCAATTTTTTACTACCAATTCCAGGTCAATGGTAAGCAATGTGGTGTTACACCTAGTCAAGATAGCGACACCCTCTTTTTGGGTAACATATGCAAGACATGGACAAAGGAAGCTGTAAGTAGATTGTGCTAACTTCACGTTATTGAGCATAAGATCATCTGTACTTGGTCACTAAGAGTTCTTTAATTCCTGACCTATGATATGCTTCCAGTTGAAAGAGAAGTTGAAGCATTATGGAGTTGAGAGTATCGAGGACTTAACATTGGTTGAAGACAGTAATAGTGAAGGATTAAATCGGGGCTTTGCCTTCTTGGAGTTCTCTTCTCGTTCAGATGCTATGGATGCTTTCAAGCGTCTGCAGAAAAGAGATGTAATATTTGGAGTAGACAGGCCTGCAAAGGTTTCCTTTGCAGATTCCTTCATTGATCCTGGTGATGAAATCATGGCTCAGGTAAATTCTTGGATCAGCTACATTAAGGCTGCATTTTCATTTTGTATCTATTTTGAGTAATTTTTGTTTGGGATACTTGGTCAACATTTATTAATGGTCATTTCTATCTGGATAAGATATAATGTGTGTTATTTCATCTCATATGAACAAGAAGATGAAACTATAACCGACTTTCTAGATCTTGTTCTTGTAGCTTAATGGCTTTTTTTTGTAGATTTTGTTACTCCCCCAAGCAAATCAAGTTAACTTTTGAGCCAAGAGCATGTTTTCTCTCCACCCACTCGATTATGTGATTCTAGTGGTCATTCTATTCCTTTTGTATCTTCTCGAAATGGAATTGTTAATTGCACACTTGATTATCTCTAATGTAGGTTAAAACTGTGTTTGTGGATGGACTGCCTGCATCATGGGATGAGGATCGAGTCAGGGAGCTTCTCAAAAAATATGGAGAAATTGAGAAGATTGAGCTTGCTCGTAATATGCCATCTGCCAAGAGAAAGGATTTTGGTTTTGTTACATTTGACACCCATGATGCTGCAGTCATGTGTGCTAAAAGCATTAACAATGAGGAGTTGGGTGAAGGAGAAAACAAGGTTGGCCTTTTTTATAGATGTCTTCAATATTTTGTGGGGCAAATTCCCATCCTTCTTTTTCACCGGACAACTTGTTATATTTTAGGCAAAGGTGAGAGCTAGATTGTCCAGGCCTCTCCAGAGAGGGAAAGGAAAACATGTTGCTCGAGATTTTCGACCTGGACGTGGCCACGCACGAGCCACCAGGGCTCCTTGGAGTCGTTCAGTTCCTCGTAGCCTTCCAGTGCGTGGGGCTAGAGGAATTGGAGGTCGTCTGCCACCTGCTGCTGATCGTGGGATGAAGAGGCCAGTTGGACTCAGGGATAGACGTCCTGTAATGGCCATGCCAGTGAGAGGCAGGCCCATGCCACCTCCATCAAGGTCTTATGATAGGAGGCCACCTGGTATGGATTATTTCTTTATTGTGTCCTATTGGCTACAAATTTGTACTTGTAGGATGGTTGTTGAAATTTTTTTTGCAGTGCCTTCATACCCTAAGAGTAGCTTGAAGAGGGATTATGGCCGGCGTGAGGAGCTCCCACCTAGGGGAAGAGCTCCTGTTGAATATGCTTCCAGGATTGCCCCAGAGAGGCGACCATCATATAGGGAAGACTATTCCTCTCGTGGATCTGGATACTCAGATTTCCCTAGGACTACATCACGTGCTGCAGCAAGGAGACCCTACACGGATGATGGGTACGGGCAAAGGTATGAAAGGCCTCCACCAAGCTACCGAGAAGGTCGTGGTCGTGAATATGATCATCCTATATCTGGATCAAAACGCCCATATAGTGCAATGGTGAGTAAATTTCTTCATTTATCATGTGGTGACAGAATTATTCATTGTTATTCTTAGTCCTTTCAGTGCCAAAAGTATGAAATCTGAGTTGGTTTTGGTTCAAATCAATTCTATAAGGATGATGTACCTCCACGCTATGCTGATGCTGGAGTACGCCAGTCGAGGGCACGTTTAGATTATGAACTTGGCGGTGGCGGTTCCCAATATGGGGATACTTACAGTGACAGGTAGCTTTCATACTTGAATAAGTTATGTTTCATTAATTTCCTATTGGTGATGGCTCCATAAGTTGTGAGCTTACTTCATGTTTCCTTTGTCATGGTTGTCAGACTTGGGAGATCTGGTATGGGATATGGCAGTAGCAGAACTTCTCTTTCCAGCCAGGATTCACATGGGCTTTATAGTAGTCGCCAGGGTATGGGTTATGGTGGAGGTGTGTTTATATTCATGACAAGATTTAAAGCCACGTCAGTGGAAATTGATTCTCTGTTAAGTGCTTTTTTTCTCTTTTTGTTTGCAGGCTCTTATGGTGGTAGTGATGTTGGTGGGATGTACTCATCAAGCTATGGTGGTGATTATATGTCTCGTGGATCGGATGTATGATTCCCTGCCCAACTATTTTTTTCTAGTAAAATTACTGATTTAGAATTTCTAGTTCTGTACATTTATCTTGCATGCTAATGTTTGATTGATGTGACAGGTTGGCGGTAGTTCTTATTCGTCGCTGTATCCTAGTCGTGGCATGGGCGGTAGTAGCTACATGGGCAGTGGTGGGTCTGGATCATACTACTGAGGTATGCTGTAGTTTAGTTGTATGCCCCTTTGTCTGTAAGGTTGCAGGATTAATTAGATTTTTCACTTTTTTTCGGTTAAAGACCTTGGTAGCCAGTATAAGAGTTGGAAAAAGTGGCACCGTGGTTACTCGTGAATTTATGTATGGAACAGATTTAAGTTGACAAGAGGTGCTGTAGGATGGGAGTGTTTGAAGGTTGTGCTTCCGCACCACTTTGGAGAAGCATATCGCGAAGCATAAGTAGCCTGTTTCTCACACCTGTGAGAAATGTGTAGCTTTGATTAAGGGGATCTATTACTTCTGGCCATTATAGATCTAAAGTTTGGAATCTTATTTTCTGCTGTAAGGAAAACCAAGTTGTTTAGAGATTGAATATTTGGTATGTGGTTTTTTTTGAGATGCAAGTTTTTACCACCCTTGCCATTTAAGATTTTACCTTGTGGACAAAGAGGAGACATTCCAACAGTCTTTCAATGGAATATTGTGGTAAATGTTTTGAGGTGGCTTTTAATGCGGTGAAGGAACTTTGAAATATGTTACTGAAATTGCTGGGCAAGTATCAGCTGAGAATGCTGAAGGCCTGAAAGTATGTACCAAGTAATTCTATTTCCAGTTTCATGGCCTTTAAAAACAATATTTTAAGGTGATTATAATGCTCAAGGAATTTTTGAACATATTGTTACACCGCAACTATTGGATTATATAAGCTAAGAAGGCTGAAGGCTTGAAGGTTGTTTTGACTAATTCTATTTCTTCTCATTCCTTTGAACACTATTATGCTGAAATCAATGGATATGCATCAGCTTTAGGAATGCTGAAGGCTTGAAGTCTGCTTTGACTAATTCCTTTTCCACTTTCATTGCCCTTGAGAACACATTGAAAGAACTTTGAGCAGTAACCAGGAAAGCAAACCGTGTTTGTTATATTATTTGTCCTAGACAAGCCAGGAAATTAACCATGGAGAGGTTAATTCTAATGGTATACCCTTAGAACTGGCTTGACTTGTATCTCCACTTAATTATGGAGAGGTTAAGATGCCCTTGGAACTTCAGTATTATCAGGAGAGATCACTGCTTGTGTTATAAACTCAATTGGCATCCTTGTCTGTTTAACTGGTATTGCTTTTCAATGACATGATTTACTAAATCTTTTTGGACCAATAATTTTTTGGGCAATTTCTTAGTTAAAAGAACCGTAGGTTGTAGTTATGTCATTCTAAACTATGGAATGGAGGCTACTCAGTTCTTAGGCAAATAGGAGAGCCTGGTTTTATAAACTTGCTGCATGCCTCCTCAAACTTGGATCAACCCAGAGATGTGTTTGAACACAACCATCTGTTTCTTTTGGCATTTTGGAAGCCTTTGGTGCTTTTCCTAAGCTTTTGAGCCCAGTGATCTACAGTTTCTTGGCTTCACAATGTGTTATATTTGTCAGATGCGCCAAAAAGTTTGAAGACAAAAATTTGTTGTCCCTTGTCTCGAACAATTTAAAATGTCATCACTGGGATTTTGTCTGGCTTTTTTGTGGTGCACGACTACATTGGAAAGACATGGAAATGAAGACAGAACTTGGGCTGCCTTCTTTAATTGTTTTAAATTTTGTAACCCTCTTTTTCCTCCAAAGAGAAGTATCTCATTGCAAGGAGCAAAGACTTTGTAAGGGGCTTGCTATGTTGGGAGAAATATGTATCTTTTTACATTGAATTAAAGAAGTGATGGGGAAACAAAAATTAAACGTGTATTTCACTGGGAGAATGCACGTGTTGGCACAAGGTTTTAGAGGTTCAACGTTCTTAAAGAGCCACATTTATGCGGCATAGAAAATATACTGTGTTGTTCTTTAAGTCTCAAGTTGCCTGTCCTTTGGAAGGGATGACACCAACTAGGAGTGCATTTGGCATGACATTTGAGACTGTTTTATGTTAGATTGTCCATTGCTCATTTTTGAGCGGGTGGGTTGACTTCAGAATAGCTAGTTGCCTGCAGTAGATGAGGCATCCGAGTTGGATTGGAATTTGTTGATGCTTATGGTTTAGTGCGTAGCAGTCTTCATGCTTTTTTTTTTTCTTTTTCCTCTGAAAGGCCCTTGCTTTCATAGGCTTTCAATTAGTAGGGCTTCATCATTTTTTCTTTGCAAATTGGCTATCGTTTTCTGCCCAGGTTAAAACTAGAGCACGTGTGTACTTTTGTTGCTTGTTGGCGGTTATCATTTTTGGTTAAGAAGACTTAAAGAGAGGCCCTTAAATGTTTTTTCAGCATCCGCTCTTTCTTTTTTCTTTTTTTTTTAATTACAAAAAACAAAGAAAGACTTCTCTTAAAGCTTTGGGCATGCATATAGGAGTTTGCCTCAACATCTTTGATGATCTCCTTTTCTGGGTACGTGGGCATGTTAGTTTCTAGGTTAAGTACATGTCATGTCCTGTATTCTAGAGTTAGGTAATGTTAATGTTCTTGGCGGGTGGTTGTGTGGTTATGAGAAATGACAGATCCTGATGGGGGAGACGCATTTGTACCTCTGAAGGTGTCTCTTCTCTTGTGCAAATGCTGCTGCGACTAGTGGTGATAGTTGTTGCATTTTCTCCGGCGGTCTCAGTTCCCCTCGTATTCTGCTATGATTTGCACTAATAATATGTTTTGGTCGTCTTTGAATTGGGTTTTTGTATATCTCTCTAGTTCTTGTTTTCATGTGAACAGAGATTGCCAATATCGGCGGCATTTGCCACCAAAGAAAAAGAATAAACTGTGAAGCTTCCTTTTGTTTGTTTGTTTGTTGGTTGGTTGGTTGCATTGTTAATATGAAATATGTGTGTTGGTTTGGCCATTTTATGTGAAAAGAAAAGCCCGAAAAGTTAGGGTTTGCTAATTCTACAACGCCGCCTTTATGGATGATTGATGATGCACATGTGCTTAATGCTATCGGTGATGAACAGCTCAAGCTTTTGTTTTTGTTTCTTTTGTCTGAGCCAGTCACTCTTGACGTTAAATTTATGCATTTATTCTATAATTTTTTTTTAATCTCAAAATAATTTTATTAGTTGATATATGATATTGTAAAACATAATGCACTTATTGTCAACTAATAAAAATATTTTGACATTAAAAATAACATACATTTAATGTACTTTATTATGCCCCTATCTAGCAATGGTTAACATATTACCCCTTTAATTGGTGAAATGTTATGTGCATGCTCGCGTCGGGATGGGTTGGGATGCGTTATTGTTAAGTAACAATAATTAAAATGTAATAAATGCTTATTAGTTTAAGAGAGGGTATGTTTATTATGTTTTTGTTAAAAATAAAATATAAAATGGGCAATGATAATTGTAACGATCAAGGAAAATTAAACATTTTGGGTAAATTATATTTATTTTTATGTCTAAATAATTATATTAGTTGATCAAATAATTTAAATAAAATATTCTTATTTGTAAAAATAAATATAATTTATTACCGCTCTGGCCTCGGCGCTACGCTACATTTATAGTGTTAAGAAATTAAACTAATAATTTAAAACTTTTAAAATAAATTATGATAAATATACTTTATTTCAAAGTAAAAGGGTAACGCAACTTAACCATTAGCCTTGTTTTATTTAAATGCATTTTAGATGTGTTAAAGGTGTGTTAGGCACATATTATTTTCAAATAATGTGCATTTATTGTACCTTGTATTAAGTTTTTTTAATGATTTTATTAATTGATTAAATATTTTAAATATGGTATATTTATTATTAATCAATAAGATTATTTTAAAATTAAATTAAAATATATTTATTCTACCGTAATTAGATCAATAATATGCATTTTTAAATTAAGGGTAACGGTAGTCATTGCTATTAGGATAATAGTTAAGGTATAATATTGTTTTTAATTTGCAAATAATCCTAATGGTTAATGATAAATGTAAAGGTTAATTAACCAATAGAAATGAAGTGTATTAAATGTAATTATCTAAAAATAAAAGCATTTGTTACATCCCAATGCATTTTGTTTTTAATTAAAATATATTTATCGTATATTATTTTTAACAATTAAATTATTCTATTAGTTGATGATAAATATCTTATATTTTTAAATATTTATTTATTTAATAAAATTATTTAAATATTAAAAATAAAATGTAATGAATATAATTTATTTAAAAACAAAATAAATGCAGTCACTATAGATAGCCGATAGACTTTAGTGGGTGACATAATATTTATTATTTGATGTAAATATATAAACAAATGAGGAAGACAATTTTATTTTAGATCACTAGTTTATCTCCCTTGTGATGTAACACACGAAAGTTCATATGTATTGAATTTATTTAAAATTGACAACCTCACGACTCTAAATTTTATCTATAGATTTTAAGAACTAAACTTTTTTTATAAATTAATAATTAGTTTAACATATAATAAATATAAATAAATTATATAAAATAATAAATAATATGATAATATATAATAAATTAGTAACATAAATAATAAAAATATAAAACATAATAAAATTTTCAAAAAAAATATGACAACACATATAAATATAAATAGCTTATACAAAATATTAATTTTGTCAAAATAACTTAAACGATTTATTTAAAATAATTTAATTTTGTCTAAATAACTAATTTAATATAACCTACAAATTAATTATTTTTCAAAATTAAGTACTAACATAAATATATATAAGATTTGTACTTTTTTTACATGAAACTAATTAAGGGTTTTAGAGTTTTGAGTGGTGGCTTTATTAAGAGAGAATGAGAGATAAATTATGGGAAATAAAATAAAAAATTAAATTTATTTTAAAAAATATATATTTGGCCGTCGATATTTGATGGTATTACTTGATATCTCAAGATTTCTCATGATTTAAAAAAGTCTATTTTTTTCGTAATTTATTTTAATTAAAATTTTATGTTAATGCTTAAAAATTAATAATATGGATTAAATTTTGCCTCTTCATATACCTTACACATTCTCCAAACACTATTCAATCATAAATAAACCATTTACAGGTTCCAAGAACTACACGTTTTTCACAAATCAAGAATTAATTAATGACTTATAAAAATTCTATTTTAACGGTTTTCACAAATCAAGACTTAATTAATAACTTATAAAAATTTTATTTCAAGTAAGAAAAAAATAAATAAAATATAATAAAATATCAAAATAGAAAGTAAAAATGGACGAAAAAAAATTGATGGTTGTTTTGTTATAATATATATATATATATATATATAGATATAGATTACGTCTAAGGTAATAGCTTTTAAGGGATAATAAATCTATAATGTTATTTATATATATAATAATTTAATATTTATTAAAATATAAATATTTTTAAGGAATTAATATTATTTTTCACAAATTATCAATTACTTTTCAAAGATCATAAATATTTTTGTTATGTGTAAAAAGTGATAATAGTTTTTAAAAATAAAGACTTTTATGATGTAAAGTTTTTATAGTTTCAAATTTTGAAATAATTTTAATTTTCGAAGTGTTTATGGTTTTTTTAAAAAAGTAATAATTTCATGAAAAATATTATTAATTACTTGAAAAAATACTTATAATATACAATTTACAAATAGCATTATTGATAATAAATATATTTGTCAATATCAAATCAACTGTTTCTCGTTCGATTTCTCTCGATGTCATAAATCACATCTCGAAATATTTGTCAATACTATATCATTTTTCTTAAACATCTTAATTTTAGGGGCATTCCTTCAGTTAATTCGGTCACTTTAAATTGTGAAAATTACACTATTGCCCCTAAATATTTTAGAAAATTCTACTTGCACCCTAAGTAAAATTACACTTATAAACCTTATGAAATTCTCTGGTGTTACAGCACTAGTTGGTGTTATAGCACTAGTTGGACTAGAGGAAGGATAGGTGGACAATTCCTTTCTAAAGCAAGTACTCAATGGTCTTTACTAAAAAGTGAGCGAGGAAGATTGCATTCAGCTTGAGTTTTGCATGGACGCTTATCTAAAGCAACCTTATCATGAGATGAATTGGAAGGGCCAGCCTTAACCATTGCAGCATCACAAGAGTGTCGAGAACCAAAACGATGATGCGAATTAAGAATAAGGGACACCAAGAAGCCCGAAACATCTATTAGAGGAACTTGAGGAGAATGTTGTAAATCAAAAAATGGAAGAGGAGAGAACAAGTGTGGGGTCTCCTAAAAAAGGCATAAAAAACAAAAATAGCATCAATATCTTGAGAAGGTCATGGTCATTTGTTGGGACCTTCACCCTTAACCTTCTAATGCCTTCTTGAGCCATCATCGATTTTTTTCCTTCGAATAGCATCACCAATACGACCCATCTTTGCAAATCATACACAAACTAGTTAGAACCAAAAAAAAAAAAAAAAAAAAGAAAAAGAAAAAGAAAAAAAAGAAGTGAAAATGAAGAAAGTTAGGATCATAACAGAACAAAAAAGAGGAAGGAAAAAGTACCATCGGGAGAAGCTTGCTCCAATTAGGGTGTGGATATGTGTGAACAAGACTCCTCTTGAAACTTAGATCTTTTTTTCCCTTTGTTTATCATCTGAAGAATGAGAAAAAGATGGATGGGCATCATCAGAACTATCATCGCCATTAAAAGACCTAATCACATAGGTATCGTGAGAAATACCAGAAAGACTAGCTAAATTCCTTAATGGGATGCCCTAACCCGTAGCAATCATATTGTCCTCTCACATAATATCATAAAGATAAATTGGTCCTAAAGCAACTAAGTGTCGAATCATAACACCATATGATAGAGTTGTAATTTGGGAGCCAATCATAAGAGTTTTGAGTTGGCTGCATCTCTTATTAATCTCAGACATATTTTGATTAATAAAAGTATTTTTTTTTAATATTTGATAATACTCAGTTTTTCATTATATGCTATTTGTTCTTAAAGAGATTATATATTTGCAAAATAGATCTGGTCTTTTCAAGTTTCATGATTAGCCAAAGAGTTTGGTTAATCTAAATTTTTTTAAAATTTTCGCTACTTTTGGATCTATGAAACCCAACACCATAAGCAACACGAATGATCTTAGAACGAGGGGATTTAGCTTGCGTGCTCCTCACAATCAATGTCGCAACACCATATGGATAAAGAGCCTCAAAATCATAAGAAGGCATCAATGCAAACCATTTGTTCTCAAAATCATCGATTTTACCCGAAGGTTAAGGAACAACTTGGTCACTCCAAATACTCGTTGAAAGGAATAAAGATTAATGCATCGTTCCAATTTTCCAAGTTTGTAAAAATAGTTAAAAGATTCCGGAGATGCCATCACCCCTCTCTACTTGCATAGAATAGAAAAAACAACCAACAACTACCATCCATTGAGATGAATTTGAGCATAGACAAGATGAAAGGCTTGTAAAAATTTTAGACCAAAACTAGAAAAGGGAAACCTAAGACCCGCCACTAGAGATGCCTTATGCACTGCTATCCATCCTTTCCCAACAAGAGTTGTGCACCTCTCCCCTTGAGAAGGTAATCTCATCTCATAGTCTTGGGGAAAAGAAAACGATGACACAATCCTCACAATATCACTTTCTTTCCCTAAAATGAAAAGCTCTCTCAAGGATCCTATTTGTTTTAAGAGGAGGAATTTCTTTGGTAGGATTCTTATGGCTAACCATGGCAAACACAACAAACAAAAAAAGGGTTTAAACAAGCCTTAACAAGAAATTGGTAATAAACTTAAAAAAATCGACCTAGATAAAGTAAGAAAATGGTCAACAAGCTGCGAGAGTTAGACTGGAAGACTTGCGGGAGACTAATTGAAAGTCTTATGGGATATTGATTGAAAAACTTATAGGTAATCAATTGATCAAAAAGACAATCGAACAAAAAGCAAACACGAAGGAAGGAGAAAAGTACCTTTCGAGAAATAAAGCACAACAAATTGACAACCAGTCCTTGAAAAACTCAAAATAGAAGAGATCTATGATACAATTGTCCTAAAAACACCTTCTGAGAAACTAAAAAACACATTCGAAAAACATGCTTGAGAAGAAGAAATGACAATAAAAGCAAATCACACAATGAAGAGGATGAATAGGAACATGTAGAGCATAAACGATCTCCGGGAGATCAAAATAATTCTACAAGAGAAGATGTCGTTGGAAGCCACAAATTTGAAACACATCATCCTTCAGGAGACTGAAAATATCAAATAAAGACAAGGAAAAATTATCATTGATTAACTCTACTTTTTTCATTGAAAAACCTAAAGGAGAAAATGGAGAGCAATTAATGTGTCATAAGCAAAAATTTACTAAAGAACAAAAAAACCCAAAAGTCCAAGGTGTTATTGGTTAAAAAATGATATCAGAGAGACTAAACATCCCCCGAAAACATGGAATGTCTCTGGGAGACTGTGTCTGTGAGAGATCAAAAGAGTACAAACATTTCGAGAGACCTAACATTTCGAGAGAAACATTTCCGAGAGACTTAACATTTCTGAAGCTTATCCAATAAATTCCTTTTTTGGGAAGGTGCCGAATAAAGCACAAACATGATAGCTTTGACATTTGATGATCATTTGTAAAAATATAAACATTATCTATAAGAATTCTAATTCTAGTGGATCTTGAAATATTAGGGATTCTTATCACAAATTTTTATGTTTATTTATAAATAGATTGTTGATATATGATTTAAAATACTTGATTGGGTCAAATATATATAACAAATAAATTTGATTGGGTCAAAAAAATAAATAAATTGGGTTCGGTCATTGGTGTTTGAAGCCCAAGCCAAGACCAAGTCCACTTAAATTGTTTATTCTAATTCTAGTTGTGTCCCTTGGCCGCCACCCCCCCCCCCCCACATACACATACATATATATATATATATATATGTATGGAACAATTGGGAGTGTTGTCTGCTTCAAGAACAAATCGCAATCACGCAAATGTGAGAGAAACCCTAAACCATAAGAGAGAGAAGAACAAGAATCCTAGATCGGAGAATGGGAAGAAGAACTAGATCCATCGAGAAGATGATTGACAAAAGGTTTTGGTTGTGTGGTTTATTTCACATAATATTAACATAGACTAGTCTTCATTTTAGAAAGAGTACGCATATGATACTGATTTCAATACTGCATTTAAGTCTTTAGTGAAGTTAAGTATTTAACTTAAGCATCAGAGTATTTGTGCTGAGATTACTCTACATCTTTTGATCGTTCTTTTTTTTTGCAGAGTTTAAGCAACTTAATGACAATGTTCCTAGAAAATAAATTCATTATTGTGTTTGAGTGATGACAAAAAGACATGTACACCTTTAATATTTAAAAAATGATAATGAGTTATCTTAACTTTACAATTCTATTATATTTTTCTTTTATTATTATTTCACAAATATTAAAAATTTTAATACGATGAAAATAAACTCACATCGTCTATATTTTCTCATCATTTATTATTATATGGTAAACTAGTTAGAATTTGATTATTTGTTGATTTATTTCTCTAGTTTGATGATGGTTTAAGAATCGCAAAATAAAAAATTATTAGTTTCTAACTAATTCACTAAGCAAAAGGAGTAGAAGAGAAGATAAGAGGATACTTTTATTGTATTAATTAATATTTTTAAAAATAATATGTAAAATATTATTATTATTTCTTAAATGTTATGAATATATTTGTCTTTTTTGCAAAATGCTACATGTAATTTAATTCTTTTATCAAACATGCTTTTAGCTCAAAAATATATCATGCTTCACAATATTTTATTAATTAATAAAATTATTTTAAAAATAAAAATAAATATACACTATTTTTTGAAGCGAACGTTCTTTCGCAATTCCTAATGATATTTGTAGTGTCGATTAGGTTAATATATATTGTTTATTAATAATTAGGCGGATATTTCCAATTTTACAGTGAAATAAATGGAATGGATGTGATATCGTGAGGGGAATAGGCGGCAATCACGAGGGGAGGGGAGTTGGGAAATGACTAATAAGCCCCTCAACTCTCTCGTTTGTTTCTGTTTCTATGTATCGCCCATTCGCCAGCGAGATTATTAGGGTTAAAAGAAGCCCACGCTTTGGGGAAAAAACACAAAACAATAAAAATTAAAAAGAAAAAAAAAAAAGCAGCAGAAATTAAGGAGGGCCGAGTGCGAGTGGGCAGCGGCGAAGTCAGAGCCGCCCCGAGGGGGCGGGCGCGGGCGGCGGAGGTTAGCCTCCACACGGAATTGGTGGCCGCCTCCCCTCTGCGCACGTTAGCCCCTCTCACCGCCCTAAGCGGCGCGGCGGCCATCTTTTCTAGATCTCCATATCAGCCGCTCTCTCCTCCCCTAACCCTAAAAATTCCAACCATTATTATTATTATTATTATTATGCCTCCGCCTTTTTCCACCGCCACCGCCACCGCCGCCTCCTCCTCCTTCCACCGCCTCAATCAGCCTGCCTCTTCTCTCCTTCTCCTAATCTCGTCGTTCTCCTCCTGTTTTCTTTTCTTTATCCTTCACTTTTGCTTCCATGGCTGAGTCTCTGTCTATGGTTCAGGATGAGTTCGCCACTTTCTCGCCCCCTTCCAAGCCTTCCTCCTCCTCCCGTCGCCTTCCCCCGCCGTGCTGGTCTCACGACGAGACGGTGGCGCTGATTGATTCGTATCGTGACAAGTGGTATTCCCTGCGGCGGGGGAATCTGAGGGCGAACCACTGGCAGGAGGTTGCCGATGCAGTTGCTGCCAGATCCGCAGGCAGCCCGCCGAAGACTGCCGTGCAGTGCCGTCACAAGATGGAGAAGCTCCGGAAACGCTATCGCACGGAGGTCCAGCGCGCCGCTTCGGTTCCGAACGGCCACCGTTTCGCCTCCTCATGGGTTCACTTCAAGCGCATGGACTCGATGGAGAAGGGAACCTCTTTGGCCGCCGCCGTTGAGTCAAGCCACGACGCCGATGACGACGAGAACGATGACCCGGACGAGGAGGAGGATTTGTATCAGAGCGTCAAGCGCGGCGGCAGTTCGTACGATCGAGGTGCTGGTGCGCCGATGAGTAACGGGATCGGCAGCGGCGCCGGGAGCGGGTTCCGGATCAGAATTCCCGGCCGCTGGGGCGGAGTTCCACCGCATGGGACGAAGACTTATAACGGAAAATTTTATCCCGACGTTTCCCCTAACCCTAGCCCTAATATTTTGACTACAAGGGTTGTGAGGGATGGGTTTTCCGTGAAAAGAGATGCCTCAGGTCGTTCCGGACGAGGGGGAAAGAAAAGAGAAGGGTCACCTGTGGGGGAGATGGCTTGCGCAATCAAGGCGTTGGGAGATGGATTTATGAGGATGGAGAGGATGAAGATGGATATGGCAAGGGAGATCGAGTCGATGCGGATGGAGATGGAGTTGAAGAGGACCGAGATGATCCTTGAGTCGCAGCATCAGATTGTTGAGGCTTTTGCAAAGGCATTTTCAGAGAGGGAAAGCAAGAAACTAAAGAGGATGCCTACTCCAGAATCTTGACTTGGGGTTTGGGGTGGCCATTAGAACAAAGTAGGTCTTTTGATTGGGGTTCTCGTCAGTTGCCTTCTTCCTGGGAGCTGTGGAAATAGCCTCTGAATTCGTCAAATTAGGTTCAAAGCTTCTGCTCCCCCAAACTAGCACTTGTAAGTTTGTAGTTAGATTTTCACGTTTAGTTCTCTCCTATGTAGCTTTTCTTGCATTAATGATTTAGAGTGACCGTGTAATTCAAACATCAAGTTAGCAGTAGCTTGTTTTTGTTGAATGTGGGTTTAATTGAACGTTTCACATTTAACTGCATGAAAATATTCTGTTTGTCTTGAATTCAAGATCAAGCATGATAGAAATGGTCCTCTTATTTTTCAGTTGCATTAGGATGTGGTAGTTTGTTCAATTTTATAACACGGGAAACTTGAATTGGGTTTCAGTTGCTAGGTTTTTCTTTTTGTGTCTGCTATTTCATTTACTTCATTTGATATTACTTCGTTGAAGCTGATGTTTAAAAGCTGTGAACAGAAGTTAAATGCTGTTCTTGAGCGATTCAAAGAGTATGTTAAAATAAGGAGTTGTGGAAGAAAGAGAAAAAAAAGAAAACAAATGTTTTATGTGCATGTAAAAATATATGTACATAAAACATTAATATATTATTCGTTGAAAAATCCTAGTTCCAAATGAAGAGTAAAAGTTTAAGTTAACAATAGATTTTAAGCAAAATGGAACTTGCTGGTTAAGGTTTTGTCGGGTTTCCTTTGGTCATTTGATGGGGAACTTGTTTTAAAATTCTGGGAAAATTTACCACATTACAGAAGTTCATATTTTCTAGTAATATCGTGTATGCTAAAGTGTTTTACAAAATATTTGGCACATAAGAAGGTTTCATGCTTCTCTTAGCAAGAATTTGCATGGTGGCAAGCTACATTGGCAAAAGCTGTGATGTCCTCAGCCGCATACTAGTGCTTGTGTTAATTATTCTACTTAAAAGGGAATGCTGTGCACATTTTTTTTAAGTGTGTGGTTATATCTAACTTGGTGGAGATAGCATTATGGGCTTAAATCTTGTTATTTTCCATTGAGATTGGATTCCAATAAAATAGATGCAAATTATGTTTAGAATATTCAGTGAATTTCTGGAAGGAGCGGAGCTGGTTTTATTGCTGGATTTTAATGTTTGGTGGGTGGTATGTGTGGCCTAAGGGCAAGCACAAAGATTTAAAGTTGGGTTTCTGTTGTTGCAGAGTTGCTGCTTATTTTCACCTGTGTTTTATCAATCATGTTGATATGTTCTTTAACAAATTAAAACTCCTTAGAAACAATTTCCAAATTTAAACTTCTAGCTGGTGCCCATTTTAATGTCAACTGCTGCTGGCTGGTTCCCGTCGGGTTTTTCGGACCACTGCCCCCCAGTCAACAGTTCTCAATTGAAGTGGGAACTGCTAACTAGGCAAGCCTCTCTTTTTGAACCGCTGGGTCAGGGCTTCCCTTGCTTCAGCAGCTGCTGAATGGGTCATCTGACAATGTGTTATGATGTGGCGATAGAGTTCTGATTTGGAACATAATTTGGTTGGAGTTTTTGTTTGGAATTTTTGGAATTTTTTTTTAGTGGAAAGTTTTAATTTTGTGAAAAGAATCTATTTGTTGAATGGTCTTTGGGTGCCAGGGGTTTTAATTGTGAAGGAAGGATGGCGCACTTGAACATAAGATTCCATTGTTTGGTATTAGTGATTGGTCTGAGCTCAGTGGTTGATTGGGCTCAGTGTTGTGTGGAGCACTGTTGTATTGGTTGCTTAACTTTGGTTTGCACATTTCACATTGCTCTTTTGTTCAATGTTGCAACTTACCCTATCAATGCTAATTTGATTTGTGGTTAAAGATAGTCTAGAATTTCCACATTTATTTGATTTGTGTTATGCTGAACTTCGGTTTGTATCTTTGGCACTGTTCTTGTTGGATTTGGTGTTGCAGCTGATCTTATTAAGCCATTTTAGATTTTCATTTAAAGATAGTGTTGGTGAATTTCAACATTTATTTGATTTCTGTTATCCATAAACTATAATGCAAAAGCCATTATATTTATATGTTGGTACAAGAAAAGGGACTCTGGGTTGAAATTACTGTTTTTGGCAATGGTTTTGTGTTTTAGTTCACTAGCACTGTGATCTCCTTGAATATGGCTTTTGTTTCAATTTTCTTGGATACATAGAGGAAACAGCAGGACAGGAAGACTTGAAATGTTGTGGTTGGGACATAGAAAAGCAGGGATATCCAGGGGGATGGGGGTACTCCTTATCTTCCCTTTGGAACTAGGATTTGTAGTTATCTGAACTTGTCAAACAAACATAGCTTGTTTAGATGCTTTCTTTTAACAGTGTTGTTAGGTATTTACAGGCTTTTTGTGGTGGTATCTCAGAAAACTGCAGACAATAGTGGCAATTACCTTGGATTTTTTGGGAACAGCGTCTCCTATGGGATTGGCTTGTCTAGGTCCCATGTTGGATAGGATTTGCAGGTAACTTGTATTTATACAAAGATCCTAGAGATTTTTAGAGTGCTTTGGAACTCTTAATATTCCCAAAAGGAATATTCCTTTTAAAAAAAGTAGTATTTTTCTTTTTTTGGGGAATATGTTTGAGAGGTGGTCCAAAACGGGTAATCAAAGTTTGTACTTTAATGCAAGATAGTGATCCTTTTGTTTTGGAGGCCAAGGATATTCTTCTAGTTCTTTTGCTATGGCCAGGGGAGTATTCTTCCAAATTCTCTTTACATGGTCAAGAGAGAGACAAGGACTTGCTGGAGTTTTGCCTCAATTCAGTTTCTAAACACATATATCTATAGTATGGGTATTGCCTCTCAAAGAATAGTCTCATTCGGTTTCACATGCTCAAGTTTGTGTCTTAGAGAGAGATGCAATCAAGAGTAATCTTATCTGATATCCCGATTGGATTGGTGGTTGGAATCTGTAGGTTTAGACCATTGCCATTTGCCACCCTCTCCAACCACCCCTTCCATCTCTGGCATATTCACGTTGGGAAAGGCGATTATAATGACCAATAGTGACTTCTTTAGCTAAAAAACAAATCATAATAATGGATGTCTGGGTAGGAACCCTAAATCACAAGGGACATTGTGGTGGTAATTTTTTTATTTATGTTTTTTTGTTATCAAGCAAATATCGTTTTTTATTTTTTATTTTTAAAATATTGAAAAATGAATATTATCAACACCATGTACTGTTTTCATTTTATTAACAAAAAATGAACGTATAAACTCAATTAAGTGGGCTTTAATAGATTTCTTTCTTTTTGTTTTTCTTTTGTGTTTGCTCTACAATATACAATGACAAATTAATTAGAAACAAATCTTAAGAAAACTTGGAACATGGAATCTAATGCTTTTGTAGAGTTTATACCTTACAACCACTGACAAGACACTTTATTTATTATTTACATACGTAGTGTTTGTTAAAATATATGATAAAATTGTATTAAGGTGAGTTTGAAATAATTTTTGTATTAAAATATAAAATGATAAGATAACTTTAAAAAATATTTTAAATTTTTTAAAAATATATTAAAAAGTATAAATATTTTTTTTATTTATAAGAATCAAAATATATGAAGAAAAAATAAGTATATTTAAAAAAATTAAAATAAGAAGTTGAGTATTTTTTTTAATAGTTATTAGATAAATTTAATAAAAATATAAAAAAATAAAAATTTAAATTATTTTTTATATTTTGTTCTTTTTGATATAGAAAAGATAGGAATTGTAATTTTAATTTAAAAAAATACACTTAAAAAGAGGTGATGGGGTGGTTGATAGAAACAATGAATTAATGGAATATGAGTGAATGTATAGTTTTGGATAGATTTGGTTTTGGACACAATCAATCCTTCTGATGATTCTGACGGACAAAATGCTCGTCAATTTTGTCAGATTGTCAGGCTCAGGCTGAGGCATCATTGACCGCCAAATATTTAAAATTAAATTAAATTTTGACTATTCTTTTGGCCGAATCTCATACTAATTAATTAAGTTTTATTTATTTGTCACGTCAAAAGTTACATAGGATAATTGATTCTCCCTCCAAGGCAAAAATAGCAAGCAATGGCTTCGCAAAGAAGGAAGTTGTAAAGTCTGAAAATTATTAGCTTGGGATTGATTTTTGGGAAAGTAAAAAATTTATATTTTTTTGGAAGTGATTTTTGGTAAGTGCTAGTGAATAAATTTTAATAATAATAATAATAATAAAAATTTTAATTACCCAAGCACATCCCTGATTTACCTCTCTCGTGATGACTCTGGAACAGATTTGACGGAGATGCGAATATTAGCGCGTAATCTAAAAAAAAAAATAGCACAGAATGAATGGAGGTCTCACTTCTATTATTACTATTGTCTTTCCTTTTTCTTTCTTTGTCTCCATCTTGATCGTTGGGATGCTATCCGTTTCGATCGACTTTCCAAGGATGCTGTGGGAAGGCCACCAACTTCATCTAGAAAGAGCTTCTAGGTATTATCAAGTAGAGCAAAGAAAGGAGAAGGTGGTTGAGACTGAAAGGATGGGATGGAGCTGCCTGTCACACGCTGCATGGGAATACTAGATGCTTAGCGCGTAAAGATGCTCATCTACACTAGAGGTTCAGACTTTGTCACGCAAGCGCTATGCAAGAGAGGACTAAGCAACATGCAAGCGTTTTTATGGCTAAGTCTAGAAGCTTCCAAAATAATGTAGATAAGTGTAGATATGTATAGAGGTGAGAGAAGCTTTTGGTGGAGCAATCACTACCGTAGGATCAAAATAATCTCCACCATCCATTGAGGAGGTGGAAGACTATAAATAGAAGGAGGTGCCTCATTTGTGAGCATCCAAATAAAGTTGCAAGCATTCACTTGTAAGTTTTCTCTAGAGTAATACAAGTTCTTTTTCATTCACTCAAACTCTTAGCTTCCAAAGTCACTTGTCTTTGCCTACTATTGTGGTTTAGCTGACTTAGTGTGTAATCAAGATAAGGCCGGCATGGTTAAAGTAAAGAAGGTGCCAAGATCGTGACACGCTGCAGGCAATATATAGTACTGTTGCATATATATATATATATATATGAAAATGCTATTTGTACGTTGAAATTGAAGGCACCAAATGACAAAAATGTTCTCACTTAATTTGCAGATTCACCACCCCTATCCATGGTCGCCTCCAACAAGCTTTGCTTCGCCTGGCCTTTTCTTCACCTCGCCAACCGCTGATGCATCCTCTCGTTGCCCTGTTGCAGTGCCTCGCGCGACAGCCATTGCAGTGCCTTTCACGACGCCGCTGCATTCTGCTATCGTCTCGCCATAGCACCTTGCATCGATCGTTGCTGCATTATCTTGTCGCCTCGTTGCAACTACCTTTGGATGAAACCCGATTGAGTTTTATTTGCGAATGAAGCCTAATAAAGCTTCATGATGAAGCCCAACTTGATGATCGATGATTGGATTTTATCATCGGATGAAGTTCGATTCGATTATCAAACCTGTCATCCCATCAGTACAAATAAAACGATTTATATATATATATATATATGTGTATATGCTGGGAACGCTAGCACCGTCTGAAAAGTTGTTGCATGAGACGGACGTTGCTGAAAAGATACCGCCGGGGGGAAGGGGTAAGTACCTAGCCGAGTTATCGCAGGTGTACGGAGTTTTACAATGCTATATTCATGTTTCGTCCGTTTGATGAGGTGTACTTTTTCTATTTTTTTAAAATTAAAAAAATACTATATTCACAACCACCTCTTTTAAATAAGTAATATTCACAAATTAATGCCATTCATGCAAAAATTATAATAATTATATTTAAAATTAATAATAGTTCATAATAATCTTATTTAAAATTCACGAAAAAATTAGTCACTTTTATGAATTATTATTAATTTCAAATAAAATTAATATTAATTTTTGAATAAAACTATTGTAAATTTTATTAATTAGAAAAATTTATTTGTAAGTATAATATTTTTGCCAAAATTAAAACAATGATATAGATGAATTTATAGTTGTTGCTCGAACACATTAATGAATTTATGAGGTAAAAATGTCATCGTCAATTTGTTTGAGTTTGCAAAAAAGAAAATAGTTTGAGGGTATAAAAAAATTTTTGTGCAAATATTTCGAAGTTTAAATTAAGACAACAGAAGATATTGAAAGCCTAAGAATAATATTTATACCAATATCGGAAACTAACTTTTTTAGAATGCGAGGTTATTTATTTATAATAAAAGTATAGAATAATCTTAAGTTTATCAACATTAAAACTCTTACAATAATATTTATCTTTTATGGGTAATATTTATATTTTTTTAAAAAAAAATTGAATATCAAAGTTATCCTAGTTAACACGTTATGGGACCCTCTCCTCGTACTCGAGGTCAGCCCGTCTTGGAGAGGGTGAGAGAGACTGGTCTCCTGCCCTTATCGTCAACAAAGAGATCATCGTGGGAGGCTGATAGCCTCCCGCCTTGATCGCAAACGGCGAAGTTGGGCTGGAGAGGTCTCTTGCCTTTGTTGCCGTCGCTTGTGGAAAAAGCAAGAGGCCAAAGGCCTCCCACCTTGGTCCACGGTCGGCGATGTGGGGCGGGAGGGGTTTCTCACCCTTATCGCCGTCGCTTGAGAGCATCGCAGAAGGTTGAGGACCTCTCACTTTGGTTGTGGCCGGTGGCGTGGGGGTGGGGCAAGAGAGGTCTCATACCCTTGTCACCGCCACTTGAGGTAGTGCAAGGGATCATGGGTCTCTCGCCAGCGAGGGGCGAGAAAGGGCTCACTGGGTCCTTATCCACTTTTTTGGGTCGATCCATCTTTAATTTTTGCTTTTTCATTTTTTTTATTTTTTTTGTAATATTTTTATACAGGATATATCAATAGTAATAAGAAAAAGTTTTTAGAACAATTACGTAGAGAGGTAATTCATTACCATCCCTAATCGCATAAAATATTTACATTTTAGACATCAAATTTTAATTTCATTTTTGTTTAGCCAAAACTATTTTTCAGTGTTTCATCTCTAATTTTTTTTAGTTTATATTTAATTTTATTTTTTTTCTACTATCTCACCTCTCACCAATGACTTTCTCGTTGTCTTGTTTTTCGCCACTGCATCATTCTTTTTCGTCGCTGCTGCATACTCATCTCTTTGTTGTCACCGCCTCACCTCTCGCTGTTGCATCTTCCCTCTCCACCGCCTCTTGCCCCTGCTTCACACCCATCTCTTTGTTGTTGTATCCTCCATTTTCGCTACTTCTCGCATTACAAAAAAATTGAATTTTAGCGGTGATTTTTTTTTGAGGTCATTTTGTAGCGATTTTCAAAATCGCCGTAGATATAGCCATTGTGAAGCATTTTGGACAATTTTGAGCAACCATCGCAAAATTATATTTTTTTGTGGCGGTTTAAGAACCGTCACAAAATCTATTATTTTGGGGCATTGGTAACATTTAGCAGCGGTTTTGAAATCGCCACTAAACTTCAATGATTTTAGCAGAAAATTTGTTGCTATTTCTGATGTGCACAAGGCTATCAATCGCGCACACTGCATGGCTTCCGGTTGCGCCCCGTTGCTTGTGTGCCAAGCGGCCTCACGATTGCTCCCCCACATGACAATGCTAGAATTTTATTCTAATAATGTCTTTCCCAGTTTCGATTTTAGGACGTCTCATGTGTGCGTGTGCACATGAAACCAGCCGATTTGCAAAGTCTCATTGTCATATACCCGTGCATATTAATTATATAGTAATCCAACAACTATTTTTTAGAATTACATTTGGACTCATAAGCTCAAGTTTTTAAATTATATTTCCATCCATCAAGTTTTTGAAATTATACTTGGCCCCAAATGAAATAAAATAAAAGAATAATGGAATAAATTAATTGAATTAAATTATTTGATTAAAAAATAAAAAGAGAGTTAGCATATTTTTTTTTAAAAATTATCAAAATTTTATATATTTTTAATATGAATATTAGATTATTTTTTTATGATAGTTCTTCAAAATTGTCGTAAATGTTAAATTAATTTAATTTTTAATTATTAAATTATTTTCTAAATTTTGTAGTAATTTTTCAAAAATTACTATAAAATTTGATTTTTTAATGATTAAATTAATAAATTTTACGGTGGTTAAGAGCCATCGTAAATGTTAATTTAATTTAATTTTTTAATTATTAAATTATGTTTAAAATTTAAAGGTGGTTTCTCGAAAACCGCCACAAAATTTAATTCTAAAATTTTAAATTTTAAAAATAATTTTTAAAAATCGCAACAAAATGTTGAAGAAACTATCACAAAAAACATATTTTGCGGCGGTTTATAAATCGTCACAAAATAACCCTTTTTGTGTAGTGTCGTCGCCAAAAACGCTTTTTTAGTCGTTCTACGTAACTTGTGAAATTACGTCGTAACGTTTCACAAATTATAGAAATGACTCAAAAAATATTTCAGGTTTTTTTACTTCCAAAATGGGAAACGGATTGAAAATGCCGAAATAATGTCTTCGAGCCGTTTTAGAGATTTCTTAGTTATTTAACAAATTTTTTTTTTTTTTTTATTCAGGCTTAAAGATTCACTTTCAACATTAAAAAGATTATGAGTATTTATTTTGTTAAGCCGTCAAGTTACCAAGTCATGACAACAATCAAGCAATAATTATTTTATTTTTCCCTTTTCGGAATCGTGGTCCTAACTAAAGTCTACTTGGACAATAAAATTGAAAGAAAAAAAGAAATAAAAAGAAATGAGAGAGCATACTAATAAAGGTAAAACAAAAGAGAAATGAGAGAAGAGGACAGGCAGAAAAGAAAATAAGAAGAAACATAATGAAAATCTATTTGTCTTCTAATCATATATATTATAGTACAAAACTATTTCTCATGTTATACAGATCATCATTGCATGAGAGTATGTGACCACTTTGTTTCCTAAAGGAAAAGGATAGATCTATAAATTCTTTGGACACATTTGTTTTGACATATATAATTAAGATTAATTAATTAATGTAGATCAGATTAAATTGGGCTAAAGCCCTTATCCAGACATGACCCGACCCAACCCATTTTAACATGTCTAGTGTAGCCATATCTATATGAATCATGGTAGATGTATAATATTTTTGTACATCTTGGACTGCACAAAAGGGTATTATGATCAAAATATCCCTCGTCTTCATGCGCCTCTATGTGTCTCATGAGGAACATTTTTGTCATTAGTACATCTTTGTGTAGTTCAATATGTACAAAACTATTTCTCATGTTATACAGATCATTGCATGAGAGTATGTGACTTTGTTTCCTGAAGAATAGATCTATAAATTCTTTGGACACATTTGTTTTGACATAATTAAGATTAATTAATTAATGTAGAATATATTAAATTGGGCTAAAGCCTTTATCCGGACATGACCCGACCCAATCCATTTTGACATGTCTAGTGTAGTCATATCTATATGAATCATGTTAGATGTACAATATTTTTGTACATCTTGACTTATACAAAAGGGTATTATGACTAAAATATCTCTCGTTTCCATGCGTCTCATGAGGGATATTTTTGTCATTAATACATATTTGTATAGTTTAAAGTGTACACAAAGGTGTACCAATAATATTATTCTATATATATATATATATCCAAAATGATGGTTGTTCAACTTTGGCAAACAAATTTAGATTTAGATCTGAAAGAAGGCATATATAATTAACAAATATATGATGAGTATATATGTAACACAAAGACACATGCTACTAATTGTGTTTCTTTCACACCAAATTAATGGCTGGATTTGCATCTCATTTTTTATATATATATATATATATATCATGCTGTTGTGACAACTGGCTGACATTTGGCAAGTCTTTGTCCCATGACACAGGCTGTTTAGAGGCAGCTCCATTTCTTGTGTATTAATTAATTAGTTTACAAAGTGTTGAATTGCAAGCTGTTTGCTTGCAAATTACAGTTGCTTCAGTTGTTTGTACCCACAGCCAAAAAAAAAAGAGAAAGCAATTAATTATGACTTTGAATCCAAAATAATATTCACCAAGTCATGCGTATGGACGCATCTTCTTATAACCTTAGGGTTGTGGGATGGCCTTTTATTTTTTTTTTTTTTTACGTGAAAATCAAATAGCCCCCTACTAGACGGCCTTTGGTTGGAGCATCTCACTTTCCCTATAAATCATGGCTCATCACATCTGGGTAAGTAGGTTAGATAAATATGTCGCGGGCCAAAACCTAAGTCTTAGTGTCACATATATACATAGATTATTAACACCCGCACGAAGTTAGACTCAAACCCATAACCTTGCGATGCCTAAACTCTTGAACTTATGCGGTGGACCATCTGCACTACCTTGAGGGGTTGTGGGATAGCCTTTTAAAAAACACAATTCTACGATAATTGTTTATAAATAAACAAAAATACTATTTAGACACTCAAATTTGACACTTTAATTGATAGTCTATCTTAGGTATGGAAAGATAAGATATAAAAAATATTTCAGAATTTTTTCATTTTCAATGTATTTGTTAAACTTATATGGTGATTATTGAAAGAAGAAGTCACGTGACTTTTTATCTGACATTTTTCAAATATGCTTATCTTTCAATCTCTCACGATAAGCATATTATGGACCGTACAGATAAGAAAAAATAATACATATGTCCTCCAGTGCATTTTAAAAATTTTAATAAACAATTTGATAAAAATTTTAAAATATTTGTCAGACTTATCTTAAACAGTCAATATCTTGATTCGAAAATTATTTTAACTTTATCTTGATATAACTTTATCTTTCTTATTTTAACAAATTCTACTTTAATGTGATGTACGTTTGTATTAATAAGACCCACAATATAAGACATCAATACAAATATTACTATAAGTGTGAAACTTAAATATCCAAACGATTTCAACAAATAAAGTCCAACCCTGTAACATAATTATTAAGTTCTAGAAGTCAATAACTAAGGTTATGTTGGAGTTAATAACTAAAGTCTTTTTGAATTGTGTAAGTGTATTGTTTAAGGTAAATGGGGTACATCGCCCTTTCTATTATACACCATTTATTTGGGTTGTATATAACCTTTTTGCATTGTACAATACATCCTTTAAATTATTATATATATAAAACAAACTTCACATTATATAAGAATTAATATTAATACCCTTATGTACCATTTTAAGTACCATAGTATTTTCCATAATTTATGTCATTCAATCCCAACAAAAATCTTTTCAAACCATATAAATAACAGAATTTTAGGAACTAACCAACCCTAATTAAGAAAACCCTTTATACAAAGGTAAACTGACAATACTCTCTGTCTCTCTCTGTCTCTTTCTCTCTCATGCAATCTAGTTATCCAATATCCATGCACATGGATTGTCCCCTCTTCGATATCAACACAACTGTCAATCAGCAAAGTCCGCTCAGGTTCTCTTCACAACCAATCTTAGCCACCACATACTTATACATACATATATATACATATATATTTTACACCACTTCCTCCTGTAAGAAAGTGGAATCTCTCCTTGGATAAGTTAACGCATCTACTTAGATCCCACAACGAAAGAGGAAAAAAAAAGGGAAAAAGAAAAGGAAAAGAAGATGAAGAAGAGGACAACTTTGATTGCCAGACTGTAAAGAAGAGACACCACCCATCTGTATATACAGTGACTGACAAGCCCCAATTAATCACCCAAAGCATATTGTAAGAAAAATACAAGATCATGCATGGGATTAATTAATTAATTAATTAACCCTTAATTAATCGATGGATTTCATCTACAAGCGTCATTAATGGTGAAAAACTGTCTTCTGTATATATCCCTGTTCAAATTGCTGTCAATCATTCACCTTGTCAAGGAAGATCCATCATGATGAATTGGACATTAAGTTAATCGTGAATGGATTAACTTAATCAAACAGCAAGCTGTTGTTGCTGTTGCTGTTGCTGCTGCTGCTGCTGTTGGTGATGGGAGGGTTCGTCTTCATTGTTGTAAGTACAGAAATGGAGCTGCTTCTGGGCCAAACTTGGGGGGTCTGCATGAAGAAGCATCTCTCTTTGGAGGTAGGAACAATAATTATGGAAAGTGGTGGGGGTCACATTTAAGTGGAAGCTCAGCCCGAATAGGAAATCCACTTCCAGAAAGTTCATCTCTGCTGTGCTGATTCCCCCCACTTTTGCATAATATGCATTGTTGTAGTACCTGATCATCACCATGTTCAAAATTTAGTCTTTAATATGCTTTTAGTTAGTATAAAAAATTTCCAAATTTCCAAGTAATTCTCTCGGTTGAGAGGGAAAGGACCATGAAGGTTTGGTTTAGTTAGGAGAGCTGCTTCAGTAGCACGAGATTTGTAATATTAGTTGACCTTTTAAAGTGATATTAGTGACATAAAATGTGCTGCTAAAGGCAAAGCTCGAATAAGAAAGAAATGAGGAGTTAAAGTTCCAACAACATGTTCGTATGTATAAAGATATTTCATGAAATGACGACGATAAATAAAGATAATTGATATCATCGTTTTCTACGAAATTATCAAACCCTTATCAGGAAGTGGAAGCTTCAAAATCTAGTTATAAACAGGAAATTTGCTAATTCAAGACAAGCTAAAAGTTGAAGCAAATAGAGACCACACAACCTCGAGAGTTGGCCTAAAGCCCACAAGAATTAATGGGTGCTCTCCAACCCTAAAATTTTACTCGTGATTTGCTAGTCCAACTGAGAAGGAAAAGAAGAAAAACCCGGAAAGGAAAATTGGGTACGATTTGAAATAACAGTACTCACATGTCGTCCATGAACTTGGCAGCAACCATGACGCTGGTGATGAGCAGCCGGTGAACATTGAAGGAATTGATGGGCAGCAAAGGCTGCCGCTGCGCGAACCGGTCGAGGTAAACGTAGGCGACGACGAAGCACGAGGGGCTGCAATTGGAGTACCTGAAGATCCTCTCCAGGTAGCTCTGGATGGAGATGGCCGGCTTGGTCAGGCCATGGAAGGCCGAGATCTTCTGGAGCTGGAATCCAGGGCTGAGATCGTTCGACTCGGCGATGCGCTGCAGGAGCGACGAGAGGAAGCCGATCAGCCTTGGCATCACGCTCGGATTCTCCAGCGGATCCGCCATTGATGGAAGAAGAGAAGGAAATTCAGAGCTTTTTGGGTGGCGTTCGTCTCTGTTCTGCTCAAGTTTGAGAAGAACGAAAGGCTTTTTAACTTACAACTTGGATGGTGAACCGACGAGTTAAGTACAAAAGAGGCGGTGGGGGTGGTCGTTATTTTGGTAGGTAATTGCCTTCTGGAATGACGAAAATAGCCCGGGGGATTTAAATTATGGCAGTGGTGTCCCGGGATGAGTGGAAGGGTGTGCTCTTGGCGCTTTTTGACTCAAAAAAGTTTGGGAGTTGAGTTGGGTTTTGATTCCTTTATTCAAAACTTGACTTCTTCGAGAGGGAAAGTTGGATTAAGGGCTTATTAATTATTATTATCTTTATCATATTAATTAAATAAAAAATATATATTTTATAATACATATTTAAATAATTACTATAACGACTATTATATCGACCTCATTTCAAAATTTTTAATTTCTCGAGTTCTCGTGAATTTGAATCCAAATCTAAATGATTCTAACAATTACTTTAACTATATTTAAAATTTTAAATTTTAAATAACAAATAATATATATATATATAGATGTATATGTATATATGGTGATGGGGGTTGATGCTTTCCTCATGTGATCATACATTATGTGGATTAATGGTGATCATCTAATAGATGGGTCCCACCTGAAACAAAGTCTTAAGTGAGAGGATTGTGGGGCTTTGGTCACGGTGATTGGGTTGATGCATGTTATTCACGTGATCACATGTAGAAAATGAAGGGTGATCCTAGAAAAGGGCGTAGGGTCCTACAGTACACATGCACACATCTAATTAAGCAAGCAAGCATGTGTTGTTATTCTCAAACAGTTGGGCGACATAATGAGGATTTGCCTCTCCTCCCACCGTAGCATTTGTGCATGCTCTTTCCATTGCATCCATTTATTTTTTTTAATTAATCTAATATAGAACGAATCATGGTATATGAGTCTCCTATTGAACAAGCTTGTTTTCAAGCTCAATACTTTATATATCAATATGATTTTTTCAATATTACGATACAATAATAAATTTACTTACAACAAGGAAGTGTTTCAAGTGTAATTTTTGAAAAATTTATAGAGAAAGAAACTAATTAGAAGCATTGGTGAATCTCGTGTTCGAAGTGTAGAATGTAGAAAGCAAGTAGAATTATCATCTCAGCAGAGTTGTAAGCATACATTTGTTAGAGGAGGAGTCTCCCATTTATAGGAGGGAAGAGACTAACAGGTAGAGGGAGAGTCACAATCATTGATGGGCATTTTGGGCTCTCTTTGAAATTTGTAGGTGAGGATATTGGAGACCTGTTAGGGTCTCTTGAATAGCAGTGATGGAGTGACGCGTGAATTCTCGAGAGGGTCTCTCGAAGGCCTCAAGAGAGGCTCTCGGGTGAGGCTATTCGATCATCTCTTGATCTCAATCATTCTATTTAAGTTAACTTTAGCTTAACTTAAATAATATTAGAGAGTTCAGTTCAAGTTCAATTCAAACACACCTCATCAAGACCATTATCATAATTACTTTAACAACAATTTACACAACATGATACATCAAAGCTTCCAATAAGTTTCTGATAAACCCAATTGAGAGGACGGTGGGGTGGGGGGGGAGTTGTTGGGAAATGCTCAAAATGACAAGGGGCATAAATGGGAAGGGAAAATAAGATATTAAGAAGGAAGGGAAGGGGCGGCAAAAAAGACAAGGGGGCTTTACAGCATATAACGACGTCGCTTTCAGCCCTTTATTTTGTCTTCAATATTATTTTACTATTATTATTATTATTATTATTATTTCTTGGATTGCTTTAAGCTTCTGCCGTTTGCTGTCTTCTCTATGGAAGTCAATTCCCTTTACATCACAACATCAAGTGGCCGCTTGCCCTAAGCATGTCACACATCAATATTTGTGGGTCTCTTCATCATATTTAGTTTGAAAATCTTGATTGATTTTGAGCTTATAATAAGAACATTAATATTTTTTTTATACACAAATTTTATGTAGAACGATGTGATTTAATTATTCTTAGGTAACTTAATGGTTGTCTAAGGTTAAAATGATGAGTAATGCTACTTGCATGTTCAAATTGATATCCATTAATCATTCTTTAATATACCTCTTATTAAATTATTTAAGTAAAGGGTACATTGGTAATTCATTCAAGTATCTATATTTATTGTTTGTATGAATTATCAATGCACTCTTAATTGAATCATTCAAGTAAATAGTGGATTGGTAATTGATTAATGAGATGTTAACATGAGTGTCAATCTAGACGTGCCAATAGTATTACTCTAAATTTATATACTGACATTATAGTATTATGGTTTGGAAAATGCTATTGGTATACTCATTTTGTATATTTTGGACTATATAAGGGGGTATTATGACAAAAAAACCCCTCATGAGGGGCATAGAGGCGCGTGAGGCACAAGGTATTTTGGTAATAATACTCCTTTATGTAGTCCAAGATGTACAAAATAGGTGTACATCTAGCATAATTCTTATAATTTTAAGTTGTGTTGAACTCATTATTCGCTCAAATGATCGGATCTGCTTCATTTATGTATAAACCCAATGATCTGCTGCAAACTCAAGTTAAGATCAATTAAGTTAAAAAAAAAAATTAGAACCGAAACCAATGAAGATAATAAGAATAAAGAATTAAAATCAATCGAATTAATTTAGATTAATTTTAAGTTAGTCGAGACTCGTAAATAAAATGATTAAAACAGTGATTATCGTATTATCGTGAATATATATACGATAAGAAGATATTTATTATTATTTAATTATTACGGTTAAGATAATGATTAACCCTATTAACATCACTATTAGTTTATTTAATTATAATAATTACTTTATCTTGGATTGAAGCAAGGCATATGCACACAAGGCATGTGTTGGCCATGTGACTCCTCCCCCACCATTCCTCTACTCTTCTGACCCACAAACTTCTCCACCCCCATGTAGCTGTATACATCACATATCTGACATATCACTTTCAAGCAAAAGCAACCCACATGACCCTTCATTCAACCCTGATATTTTTCTTTTCATATAAATTTAATCTTTTTTTTAAAAAAAAAATAATACTCCATCTAGGTCTAGGTCTAGGTCTTTATAATTCTATGGATTTTGTGAGAGTCAAAAGAGTGTTGTTTTTGCTTATTATTAAACTATCGTTTTGAAGTATCAAAAGGGATTTTGAATTTTACCCGACTTATCTTTTTACGAATCTATATTCAATGGTTTACGAGTGAATATTAATCGGGTAAATGATTTGTCAAAGAGTGGCCTAAGAATATAATTTTTTTAATAAAAATTATGTAAAAATGTGAATTTTGATTCATTTAATAGGGCTGAGGCCTACTTATGGTCCTGCAACAAACAAACAAAGAAAGGGGTGCTAGAGAAATACAATAGGAACAAATTCAACTTTTGTTGGGGTACCCTGTCCCAAAACAGAGTACTTTGGGCGTGGAAGAATGATTGGTGAGCCTCCTCTACTCTAGTACTGGGCATCTGCCGTTGGATCTTGCCACGTCAGTTTACAACTCACATGTTGGCATGTTAATGGGCATCCTGTTGCTGTTGACGATACATCCATACATATATATATATATATAAGTGTGCGTATATATATATATATATACACATAACCCAGTGGTCTTATCACCGACGGATTTCATGTTGTGAGCCAGCTTTTAGTAAGATTTTAGAAAATATTTGGCTTTTGTCCTTTAATGGTTTTTTTAATGATATTTATTTTAAAAGAATATTGTGCATTATTATTGTTGATTGAGTTTTATTTAATCAATAAAGATTTTTATGAGCATGGTGGATGGAATCCAGCGGAACAAATATAAAGCAAAAGCAGTCGCAATATATACATGAAATGGTTAGACTATAATAATTCGAGATTCATGTCAATAAATCGTGAGTTTAATTTTTTATCTTGAATAGTGAGACAAAATCTTTAATTGTGATTTACCTCATCTGTCAAAATCAAGGACATGAGCGACGAAAAATCGTGCAAGAATGATAATATCAAATATCAAGCAAAAGAAGTAGAAAAAGACTAAATTTTTTTTAGTTTTAAACTTTAATAAAAATTAACAAAAATGTCTCTATATAACAAAATAAAAGCTTGATATGACTTTAGGCTGACCAGTCAGTCTTATTTTACTTTGTTGGGTGGAATTGTTTAAAAATTAGAAGTTGATATCATAAATGTTAAATTTTACGTAAAATGATGGTTAATTCATGATTATGTTTTCTGGCACTCTTAAGTTATTGTTGGGAGTAGTCGGGGGTTGGCATCACAAACATTACCATTAGTACAAATATACCATTCTAATATTTAGGGATGATCATAATTGAGAGTTAATTTTCTTGGTGTAGACTTTTGAAAACTTTTTCTGTACATAGTTGTATAGTTTTTTTGTTTTTGTTTTGATGTATCTCGTGATCAATTCTATGTTCAAACGTGTGTATTTAGTTTTGATGATGAAAAATATTTCTTTGGCTTTCTCATATCTATTATTGAAAATCATTTGTCATTAAGATAAACAAAACATTTTTGTAAAACTAGCCATCTTGATCAAAGCTCATTATACAAATAGTTATGAAAATTTATATTGAAAAGAGTGTGTTCACCATTAGTCAAAATGGTTTCAAAATGAAGGAAAATTTTTCAGAATATTAAGGTCATTTGTTGACCGATCATGGTTACCTGTCGACCAATTTTTAAATCTTGGCTCAATTGTCGATTGATTGCCCTTAGGTTGTCAACTAGAAGAATGCTTGCTCATGAGCATGACCTTAATCTATTGATCGATGCTTATGTATTTGTTGACTGGCATAATGGTTGTCCTTGAAATGACATCTATCTGGCGACAGATAGCTAGTCATCTGTTGATCAACTTTTTTGTTTTGACTTTTATCTATCGACCAATACTTATGCATTTATCGACTGGCAATATGCATGTTTTGGAGAATGGCTTTCATTTGTCGATCGATGCTTATGCATCTGTCGACCGAAAGAATGCCAAGCCTTGTTACTTTAATAGTGTGCAAGCCATCTGTTGATCGATGCCTATGCATCTGTGGACTAACAAAATACTTGCACAAGGACCTGTCGACCGATTCAAATAAACTGTTGATCGACTTTTGAATTTTTACTAATCTATTGACTGTTGTGTTCACAGGAAACCTAACAACTATTTTTAAAATGTATTAAATGAGCGCCCAACAACCCCCAACGGTTAGATTTTTGAATGCTATCTCCCACAACTATAAATGCTCGTCCAAAAGATCATTTAAAACTCTTAGATGATCCAACTACCAAGCTAGCAAGTGTCTAAGAGAATTTATTGAGCTTACATTCTTTTCTCTCACTCATTTATTGTAAAGGCTTATAATCTATTTATTGTTTAGATTTCTTTCAAGTCTTATCTTTCATTAAGAGAACTTGTAACTAAGAGGGCAAACTCTTAGAACTCTCTTTACTATTGTGTTCATTTGTTTTCAAGTTTGTAGAGCTTGAGAGCCTATCTATTTGATAGGAGATTGCACATTCCTAGTCTTTGGACTATAAGATCTACTTGGTTTAAATAGATATTTTAGGTGGATTGAGTTTAAAATCCTTAACGAAAAATTAAGGTAGTGGATTAGGCTTGGATAAGTCGAACCACTATAAATCGTTGTAGTTTCTTATGCTTGCATTATTCATTTTCCCTTTTAGCTTTCATTCATTCCTTATTTGTTTTTCGTATTATTTTTTTTATCGAAAAACATTTTACTTTGTTTAAGGTTTTGAAAGTAAATTTTTTTAATAATTAATTCACTCCATCTTGATGTGTGCCCTATAACTACATTTGTAACACCCGAGAATAATTTTGAGGATAAAAATGATATTTGATAAAGGGCATAGTTGGAATTTTGGGAAAAATAAGACTATAGGGCACACTAACACAGCTTTGGACGACCGAATTAATCAGAGGGAGTACCTTGGACTCTAGATAGCCAAGGAAAATGGTATAGTATCGACGAGAAATTAAAATTATGATTTTTAGTGATAAAAGAAAGAAGATCGGGAACAGTTTTCGGTACAGCAAAAATACAGCTGCCCAATGGGTCGTATTACCGAATTGCTGTAAACAACGTCCAAAAGTCAACAGAGAGTGTCAAGGACTAGTATTCGATGTATAGAACAACCCTTAAGTGGTTTCAGGTTGAATCGAGTGGATTTAAGGTCAAATAAATCAATCGGGCCTAAGTGTAATTTTCTAAAATTGCCCGAGGAAGGTCTAAACGGAAATTTTTCAAAGGTTTCAAGGGAGAAATGAGAAGTACTAATCTTGAGGGTCTTAGTGAGGGTATTAGGAAAGTCAGGGGCTTGAGGTTAGGGGCCAAAATGCAAAGAAAAAATTTCAGGGGGCCAAACTGTAATTTTCAAAAATTGCTCAGAGATGGCAGTCTGGCAGCGAGTTTTGGCCAGAAAATCCGGCCATTTGGCAGGCATATCTTGTCAAGGGATGGCCGAGGATAGTCCTAGTGGCGTGAAGGGGAAGAAATGGCCGGAAATCGGCCACGTGGGGGTCATTTTTACCTATAAAAACTGAAGGTATTCGGCCGAGAAAGAAGCACCAAATTGAGCTCGTTCTTGAACGATTTTTGGAGCTTTGATAGAGGGCTTTTGGTCTCTAGGAGTCAAGGATCATTTTGGGAGTATTTTGAAGCATTTTGGTGAGCATTTGAGGGTGTTTCGAAGGTGGCCGGAAAAGCCCTAGGCGGACCGCCACTGAGACCTGCAACTTGAGTTTTAAAGCACTTTTTGGCGTCCTTTCGGCCTGAAACTGGTGGGGCTAGGATCGACTCTTCATGGGCTTTCAGGCGGTACCCGTTTCGCGGTGATCAGAGCAACCACCGGCGGCCGGCTCAAGGTTAAAGAAAGTGACGGGTGACTGCCACGCGCTAGCCCAAACCAGTCAGCCACGCGCCCGTGCGTGAGGGCGCGTGAGACCTCAGGTAATTTTGAATTTTTTTATTATTTTAAGAAAAAAATAAATTATGAATTATGGTGGAAGAAAATTTTGAAAAATGTTGGAGAAAATGGTCATTTTGTAATTTTCAAAGTAAATAAGGCTTATGAAAAATAGGAAGAGGTATTGGAAAATCCTTAGAAAATTTTGGGAGTTAGGAATTATTTATTTATGAATTGTTATTGAGGAAAAATCTTGAGTAGGTATTTATTAGAATTTTTGAGGAGAAGTATAAAGAAAATAGGAAGAAATTATGGAAAAATTGAAAAAATAGATATTGATATGATTTTGAGTAAACGTGGTGACTAGGGTATCGTTGAAGCTCGAGGTTGAAGTATAAGAGCGTCAAGCACAAGAATCGAGGTCAGGCACCCAAATCGAGGCAGGCATGTAAATCGAGGCGACTCGCGCTCTTCAAGAAAGTTGAGTTACAAGGTGAGTGTTCGCCCCCAACTTTGTTTTGACTTGAGAGTAGTTCTACCCGAAAAGACTTTAAGTGACATGTGAATGGTTTACTGTGAATGTTCATCCCTATGGCTTGGTTTATTATGGTTGTCCAAACAGTTATTTACACATGCATTGAATTTCGTACTGTAAATTGCATACATTGAAATGTTGATTTTTATGCATGTTATGATTTTTCGGCATTGGCTTGTTTTGTGTCGTCCATGTGGGGCGTGGGTTGGTAACCTGTGACGAAGCCAAGAGTGACAGCACTTGGGATGCGTACCTAGGATTAATGCTAGGTGACCCACTTGGGACGGGGCTGAGACGGACTTCACCCTACGGGACCCAAGTGGCGGGGCTGAGAGTGGACACCACCCCGGTTGTTGGCTCAAGTGGCGGGGTTGCGAGTGGACACCACCCCAGGATCCTTTGAGTAATAGCATTAATGCCGAGGTGACGTCGATTCCGAGGATAGTGCTAATGTGACACTCTTGGGGCTAGGGTTGCGTTGGGTTTTGGATTGCTTTTGAGTTGGAGCGTAAAGCCTAACAATGACAATGGGGTGATTCCCGGGTTCATATGTCGAGGTTGTCCCTCTTAAGCAGGATTGTTTTGCCAATGGGCCGAAGTGGTTGTGTCGCCTTAGAGAGATTGCATTTTCCCCGGTTAGGGCTAAATGCTGTGTGGGATTCTCTTAGGCTGGTGCATGTCAGGATTTATCGATTTTGTATATGATTTTTCATATTTGCATGAAAACGTTTTTGAACTCTCACTTAGATGATTCAGCATTTAATTTGGACTATGTCCCTGGAATATTCAAACGTTCCAGGTGAAAGCAGTGGCGCCAAGGGAAAGAATATCATCGAGATGTAGCGGCTATGTTTAGTTTTCGTAGGTTTTGTCCATGATTACGACGTTCAGGGGTTATGTAATATTTTGATATTCTCATTTAAAACATCGATTTGATTATTGTAAAAGGAATTGTCGGTTAAGGGAATTGTCGGTTAAATATTATTGAGGTTTTGATCTTGTTTCCGCTGATGTGATTGTTAATACCTGTCTTAGTTCATTATTAAATTTTGATATGCTAAGAAGGTACGATCGGGATTGTCGGAAAATGACTATGACGAGGGTATGTATGTAGTGTGTATGATGATTTAAAAAAAAAAAAAAAAAATTCCGAAATCTCGAGTTAACGCTCATTCTAGGAAAACGGAGTGTTACAACATTTCTATCATGTTTCTCTATAAATTTGGAGAAAGTCTTTGTTCACTTGTTTAGTTTTGTTCTATTTTAATATTTCGTTATGATGTTTAGGGTATGCCCTAACATAAAATTATAGTCACCTTTACAGTTTTTTCGTTGAATGAAAATGATATTTATATGACTATTCTCTCATATTTTAACAAACCCTTCTCTTATGTTAGCACTAGCAAAAGAGGTCACATGAACAATATTATAAATGCCTAGCACATGCAAAAACTTGAGATAGAAAATAGATAAAGAAAAGTCACGTTTATAAGGTCATAAATTTGTAAATTGAAATGAGGTTTAAATACCAAATTAATTAACTAATTAATTCAAAATTCAAATCATGATAATAATTTATTCAGTTACAAATCAATTTAAAATTCAACAAACATGATAATGATGATGGTGATAGATTTGTAGGTTACAAATCAATTTAAAATTCAGTTACAAATTTGAGAAAATAATAATGATGGTGATAAATTTTTGCTCCGGAAAATTTATCCCCAAATTGCCCCCTGTGAAAAAATGTTATTTTTATTATGTTCCTTCTTAATTTTATTTTAGTATGTATACTTATTGATTTTAGTCTTAATTTAACCATTATTTTTAATAACATAATAAATTAAAATTAATTAAAAAGATTATAATCATTTAACAAGATAAAATAAATTATTTCATAAAACTTAAAAAATTGAGAACAATGTATGATGTAAACATTGAAAATTAAAATATAACATACACTAAATGAAAAACAACTATTTAATATCTCGATAGATCATTTTCAGATTGAAGAATTAAATGACATGATTAATTACAATTTTTTGGTTGTAACGTTTTTTCGTTCAAAAAATTCCTTTTGAACTTTGTCGTGTTAAATTATAAATATAGTAGATTGAGATATTATGTATAATATCATATTTAATTTTTTAAATAAATATAATATTTTATGTAAATACATGTAATTTTTTTATATATTTAAGCTATAATTATGTAAATAATTAAATAATTTTTATAAATTAAAAAAATAAAAATAACACTGTTCATTTGGTGTAAAATTTGATATAATAGATTAGAAATGACTTGTTAGAATAGTGTAAAAGTTGCACCATTTTGAAGTTTTGGGTTAGAGATGATTTAAGGATCTTGGATTACAAATCAATTCAAAAATTCCATAATTGAACCCACAAATTTCAATCTCTAAGCCCCAAAAAGGCAGAAAAATCATATTCTTCTCACAGCAACCAGAAAAGATCCTTAGGCCAACTGATAGCAGCCACCCCGCCAGTAAATGGATGTAGGGCTCATAATCTTCATGGTCATGGTCAAGAAGACCACCCTTTTGCCTCAACAACCCCACCAAATAATCCTTGCTTCCCCAATCACCTTCTTGTTCGCATAGCTTCAGAATGGAACAAATGTTAGCAGGCTTTGGTTTCCAGGTTTTGACTCGGTCGACCAAGATATATAGCCTCCTCAAGGCAGGACAATGCCTCTGAAATCCTCTTCCCTCTTACGTGCCCTTCTGCAAGAACCTCCCCATGTGCTTGAATTTGCCTTTCCTCCTGCTTCCACCATTTCATCAAACCAACCTTTAGCCTTCTTGAAAAGCCCCTCTCTAACATACCAGCCCATGAGAGGGTTCACTATTCTAGGGTCATATATAAGTTTTCTTAACCAACAACCATTCCTCAAAAAGCTGTTCTACCCCTCTCACATCACAAGCCTGATCAAAGACAATATCATAGTACGGCAACCCAAATTTGAAATAGATGGAAATTTTGATTTATAAATGTTCCATCTGTCCCAGTACAATATGCATTGTAGCCAAAGTGCTGGACGTTGTCCAGTTTGGATTGATGGTTCTGTCAAGTTTCATCTGTTCAAACACTTGTTCCAAAGGTATATTTTTCTCCTCCATCTGGGAAACAACCAAGTCAACTTTATCATAATCTTTAAGGCATCATCACATTCAAAGGAGGGGGTTTCATGGCATAATTAACCTCTATCTCTCATTTTCTCCATTAAAGATTCCGCCTGCTCTCTCATTTCAGCCCGGACATAAGCACAAAGAAAAGTCCATAAGTTTGATTGTCCTTCAATTTATCTGGCAGCCTCAGGAAAAAGTTTTCAGCACTTATAATCTCCGCACTTTGGCAATTAGAACTAATTGAATCGCTGTGTCAATGGTGGATATTCTAGATCTCTTGGTTTTGTTGTTCATCCACTCATATATACCTGCATATAGCAAAGTTCATATATAGCTTTAGTCATGGAATGAGATGCAATGGCGAAAGCAAAGAAAAGTGAATTAAAGCAAGAAAATCGCGTCATTCCATGCACTGATAGTTTATGCATATAACAACAACATATCAAAGCCTTAAGCCCACTATCTGGGGTCAGTACTGTTTGTTTATGCATAGAACAAAAAACATTCCAGTAGAAAAGTCGCTTGAATTTGTGCATATTATCAGCTGCGCTCTTCTTTTGCAGGTGGAAGTTTTCAATAGTCATTTGTATGATTGTCCAACTGAACATTTTCCATTGATAGCATGATTAAGTGTAAGAAGAAGCTAAACTGTAACTGAGTTGTACCATGGGGCTAAACTGTTGCATAAAATTAATTTTGCCAGCACATTTAGGGGTGAGCAAAATTCCAGTTATGCCGAAATAACCGAATCAAACTAGCTAAAATTGGTGGGGTGGTTCAGTTTCTAAATTTGAGTTTCTTGGTTATTTCAGTTCAGTTCGATCTCCTTTTTGAAAAAAATCAAAATAACCGAATAGATCGAAATCTGCTCACAAAGGTTAATTGTGTAAAAGTTTTCTTAATCGAGCAACATTCTTTTACTTGCGTAACATTTATTTTTATTCAAGTAACAAATCTTTTTAATTGAGTAAACACTTATTCTTACTTAAATAACAAATCTTTTTAATAAAAGAATATCATTTTTACTCGAGTAACAAATCTTTTTAATTGAGTAATATTTTTGGACTGAAATTTGCTCACAAAGATTAATTAAGCACAAATTTTTCTTAGTCGAGTAATATTCTTTTAACCCGAGTAACACTTATTTTTTTACATGGAAGTCTAGAATTCATGTAGCCGATCCCACATAGTGGGATAAAGGCTGGATATGTTGTTGTTGTTGTTGAGCACCTATTCTATCGTTTTGGATTTTGGAAAAGATTCGGTCTATTTGGTTTGAACAATTCGCTCTGCTTGGAATGATCACCCCTAAGCACATTAATGTTATCCACAATGATAATTTACGACTGATATGTGCATTTACTGCATTTTCAAGTCAAAAGTTTCAGTAAGTAATGCAAAATCTAGGTTGACATTATACATATCCAGGTCACATTCAGGACATGAAAAAAAGACAGAACCACTAATATAAAACCTACTGTTACATGTACATATGATCATCTAGGGGGTGGACGAAATGGGGAGGGTGGGGGTCCCATCCCCCAATTGTTGCCTTGGGCAATGCCACGTTAGCATCGGACAACATAGTTATTGCTCGACGTGGGCAACAAATCACATCTGATCATCTAGATGCAATGTAGACAGATGGGTGTTTCCAATTTGTGCAAGCAGTATCTTTGACATCCATTAAAATGTAATTATAAGATAAATATTAACTTTGGTGAGTTTGATCTCAAGAGCAAAGGTCAAACAACTGATCAAAATAAAATTCACAATAAGAACCAAATAACCATTAAAGATTATGGCTGAAACATGAGATGTGCCCTAAAACTTGACCTATCCAACCAATTCAGAAAAAAATCAGAATATGTAACAAATACATATTAAGACTACAACCAAAAATATAAAAGATGATTCAAAACTTGAGTTCTATCTCAAGGGCAAACTTGTATTAAGCAAACCAATCAATTCATCTTGGGAAGATATCATAGGGATTTTAGTATACTGTGACTTTGAATGTGATAAATCACCCGAGATTTGTCAAAGTCAGAAATCTATAGCCAGCAATTTATGAAGATTTCCATTTAAAACAACTTATTATATTTTTGAGAGGAGATAGAGAGCAAATCAATAGATATCATTTCAATAACATGGATTCACCTATTTAATGAGTGAGCGAATAGACATGTCCATTTGTTAAAGGTCATCCATTTTCATTTAAACCAAAGGACACATCTTAAACACCCCACTCTTTCAATGTTTTTCCACATTAGAATTTGGGATTTTTTTTTTTGGAAAACATTTCCCATATAAGTCTTTTGCTAACCCTTACGATTTACATCTTGTTTCAAAATCTTCATCATTTATTTTTCCAAATTTACTAGAGATTATTCTCCTTAGGAATGCTTAGGTGGGTTTACCTCTAGTAGCCTCGCCTTTCCACCTAAACTCGTGTTTGGTTTAGTTCATCAAGGCAAGGGCTTTGTGAGTGTGCTTATTTCAATAGAGTGAACCTAGTTTAAGTCATAACTCATATTAAGAAGTCCAAATTTCAAATTATACAAAAATACCTAGTTTAAAAGAAAAAGAAAGACCTTTTGGGTGTCTTAGCCAAAAATCTTTAAAAATTGTCAAAGTAAAATTTTAAGTTACTACGATCCAAGATATCATAAGTTGTCTATTTTCGCCAAAATAAAATAGACCTTAAATGAAAATCAGGTTTTGTATAACAGATTTGACATGTTTAATATACTTGATATTATCAAAGTAAATCCTATACATGCTTCTAGTGCATCACATAAAAACACGTATAGCATCCACAAACATTACATGCCACAAAAAAAACGACACTTCCTAGAACCTAGCTTCAAAAACTTATTTTCCCTTTAAGCCGTTTGTCTCGCCTGAAATATTTGAATATTTCAGAGGATGAACTCAAGTTAGAAGATGAATCTTCTAAGTGAGGAACCCCTAAAAAAATAAAGCATTTATATAAAATGTGTGCATGAAAGAAAGAGTAAGTTTCTACTCTACAGTGTCACTTTGTGACCATGTCAACCTTCTTCCAAGAGCATTCTCAATCGATGCTAGAAGCATCTCTTGGAAGATCCCCAACCACATCACCTCTAGCCTAAGCGGTGAAGAAAATGCAAGTTTCTATTTTGCAATGCCACTTGTGACTGTGTCGGCCTCCTTCCAAGAGCTTTCTCAACTTGCACTAGAAGTGCCTCCGGAAAGGTTCCCAACCATGTCATTTTGGGCTTAAGTGAGGTAGAGCAAAATAGTATGGTCATACATGATCATGGATGTAAATGAGAAACTCAAACAAAGTACATTTCTAAAATTGATTTTTCATGCAATATGAATGACCACAATATAAGAGTTTGTGCGTGGGAGAATCTCAACTTGGGGTTTCTTCAGAAACTATCTTGCTTGCTCTTCTTAACTTCCCAACTTCTCTTAGGTCACCTTGATTGCAAGTTTTTTCTTTTCTTCACTAGTTTTCTCTTTTCCTTCCTTCTCTATTCTTCTCTATTTTCTCTCTTCTATTACACTTGCTTCAAATCTCTCAAGTGAGAGACCCTATCTCAATTTATAGGACCCTTCGTCTTCTCATAAAGAAACCAATTAATATGAGAAATTTTTATTTTACTTTTGCTTTTGAAGCCTTCCTCTCTTGTAAAATATCCTATAAATACATAATGGAGGAAGAGGAAGGAGGTCAATGAGTTAATGGGGGATGGAGCCATCCCCAATGGTGTAAGGGGGCTGCCCAAGGGGCTTCCTTGGGCAGCCCCGAGCAGGGCGCAGACATGCAGCAGCAGCTGCTTGCTATTAGGAGGGCCGTGGGGTCCCTTTCCACATCCCATGCGCCTGGCGGGTTGGCTCAATTACCAGCCCGCTGGCTTCTTGTATATATTATGTATAATATAAACACACACATACAATTACAGGTACATATATTATACTTTACATATATATATATAAGCATATATATACATATATTTAGACTATTTGATCCACTCACTTGGCCAAATAAATTTTTCTCAAAATTTAGTCTAAATTTATTTCCTAATGTTTCCAAATATTCTAAAAATATTTCGGGGTATTACATCATTTTCTAAACAACCGTGTCTCTTTGTAAAAATAGTCATGTCTCTTAAAGGAATGTCTCTTGGATTTTAAACCAGAAGGCACATCTCTTAAGTTTAAACTAAAAGACACGTCTCTTTGTAAATAGGCATCTCTTTTATGAACAGTCATGTCTTCTTTGATCATGTTTACCTAAAAACAAGCTTGGATCAAGCGAACCAATCAATTCAAACAAAAACCACAAGAAGTGACCAATACCCATTGAGCATCACACAACCAAAACACAATAGATATGATCATCTTTACCTAGGAACAGACCTGTATCAAGCGAATTAATCAATTCAAACAAAAACCACAAGTAAAAAATAGCCATTGAGCGCCACATAACCAAGACATAGTATACATTAAAATTTGATCACTTTTACCTAAGGGCAAGCTCGCATGGAGCCAACCAATCAACTCAAACAAATTCGAAAAACATTAGCCAATGGAAGCCTAATACTTGATGAACTTTACCTCAAGAGGAAGCTTTCATCAAGCTACCAAATCAACCAAATCAAACAAAATTCACGATACGTACCAGACATACCAATTAAACATCACACGACCGAAACATGAATAATATCTTAAACTCGATCAATTGTACCTGAAGAGCATGCTTGTACCCAGCCAACCAAGCGACCAGCTCAAACAGAATTCGAAGAAAAAACCAAATACCCAATTAACATGTTGAAGAATGTTGACTCAAGAGCAGGCTTAATTATAACGCTTGAACTTCCTCAACTGTCCAACAATTCTACAAAGCAAAGCTCCCCCTCGGTGAGCTTCTAGCCTTCTTCCTGCACTGGTTCAGCACAGTTGCAGCGCCCATTTCAGGGTCCTCCATCATCGATATCCTCCCGTACACAGCGTCCCATCTGATTGCCGCCCTCCTCTCGTGGTCCAGAGTCCCGTAGCTTTGGACCTGTGATGTCGAACACCTAACCGTAACCTTTGCCTTTCCCCTTCTCTCCCATTTCTTTCTAATTCTTTGGGAAAATAAAAAAACAACAAAGAAGAATACTGATGGTTGCTGGTAATGGCTAGCCATCAATGGTAGTCGTCGCGTCGCTAGGTGAACCCTGGCATCATTAGGAGGAAAAAGATAGAGAAGGTGAGGTAGAGAGAATGCAAGATGGCTATAGATAGGCCAAGCTTCTTAGAGAGAGAGAGAGAGAGAGACTCTGCCATTGGAAGGTGCTTGGGTTCCCTGTGGAAAGAAACTGAGATATGGTCAAAAGTGGAGTTGGCAATGACTCGGTTTGATTTCGATTTTTTATAAAATCATAATCAAATCAAACTTAAAATACTAAAATCAAAGCCAAATCATTAATCTATTGATTTTAAAAATTAAAAACCATAACAAAACTATTCGGTTTCGGTTTTAATCATGATTTTTTTAGTTTGATCCAGACCAACAAATAAAGATAAATTCTTGCAAATAGCATTCATAAAAACTTGTTGATTTGCATGTACTACATTATGCCTTTCACAGTTGTGACAACTAACAATAACATTATGCAAACATACATCTAACTATTAGATGGAAATCTTAACATTAACCTCATGCTTTTTGCTTCAAATTGATAGTGCCTCCTAAATTATAATAATTTAATTTATTTATACATCTAAATGACAAACACAAACACAAACACACCCACAATATATATTAATATTTGATAAAAAAAATTGATGCACGAGCAAAGGGAGAAAACAAAAAGTTCGACCTTCCAATTCATTGCAGTAAGGGGAAAAAGAACCAAAATAGAGGAGTTAATAAATAAATAGCAAACACAAACACATTCTTAAACATTACAGATTTACATAAAAATATAGAATGAAAGTTAGATTTACATTTAGGCATTTGCGCATCAATCAGACCAAAATAATAAATCAAGTCAGAAACCCTAATTTGTGAGTTGTCGAGAGAGAGAGAGAGGGGGAGACCTTGCTGTCGACGTATAGAGATAAATTACATAAGGCAATTCAAGTGTGATACTAAAAAAATGAAGGTTCACGACTCTCGACTCGCCTGATCGACACTTATTGTGTTTCGATTATTGTTCTCAAAACTGTATTTGTATTACAGAGAGGGCGAGAGGAAGGGCGAGATCGGTAGCGAGCAAGAGCGAGTGGCCGATGACGAGCAACAGAACGGATTGAGAGAGAATGGGAGAGGGAGAATGGTTTGATGTTGTTTGCAGGAGGGGGCGGAGCGAGACCAAGAAAAAGGCAGAGAGTGAGGGCGAGCATGAGCGAGAGGGGCCTAGAACGAGGGCGAGCGAGAGAAATAGAGGCAGAGAATAAAGGTGAGCGTGAGAAAGAGGGGGCCGAGCCCTAGCGAAAGCAAGAGAGAGCCAGCGAGGGCGAGCAAGAGAGAGAATGAGAGCAAGACTACAAGAGAGAGGCAGAGAAAGAGAATGAGCGTGAGTGGACGAGCAAAAGAGAGAGAGACAGGGAGCGAGAGGCAGTAAGGGTGAGAGAGAGCGAGAGCGAGGTCGAGAGAGAAAGGAGAAGAGAAGGGTTTGCAAGTGAGCTGGGGTGGGGTGGGTTTGGGGCTGGGTTTCGAAGCCGCTCCTCTAATATATAATATATATTATATATATATATTTATATATTCGGTTTGATTACCCACATAATAGTTCAGTTTCGGTTCGGATTTTGATTTGATTTTAGTGAAAATCATAACTAAATCATATTCATTGAAACAATGTTCGATTTTTTTCCAAACCAAATCATTACCCAGTCAAACGATTTTTAACCGCGTTGACCGATTTGATTTTGATTCGATTCCTCACGGTTTCGGTTGCAATTGCCATCCCTAGTCAGAAGCATAGAGGAGATAGATTAGGGCATTTTGGACATTTGGAAAAGTTAATTGTCATTTAATAACCAAATAACATATTGATACAAGTTTTAAATATCAATAAAGTCCTTATAATATCTCAAAATTAAGCAATGGTGCCTGAAATTCACCTAATGTCAGCTTAATTTACCCAACTTTTAATTGAGAATTTAAAGCTAATAAATTATTAAAAAAATATTTTTTAAAGATTTTTTAAATTAAATTGAATAAATATGTTATTGTGGTTGAAAATACAATAATTAAATTTATAATGTAGGAAGATCAAGCTAGTCAGGTAAGAAAATCGAGGTAACCAAGCCAAAAGAAAGTGGAAGGTTGCTTCTCGAGAGAGCTCACATTATTCTCTGAGGGAGAGCTCATGACACTGTTCGGGGAGAGAGACTTACATACTTGAGTCTCTCAAAGAAGCAAATGTGAATTTGAACAAAAAAACAAAATATTAAAAAATAATCTTTTAAATTAAATTAAGAAAATGCGCAGATATGATAAATATCTAAATCAATTACAAATTAATTTTATCTTTTAATTGGCCTAATATTTATTAAATATTAATTTTTTTTCTAAAGAATACTGAAGACTAAAATGTGATTCGATGAATTGACATTTGCCTACAAAAAAGAGTAGATCACTTTATAAGTGAGGCAATCGAGCTTTTCAAAACATGTAGGAGATGTTTGACTCAGCGTTTTGATCACTTATAAGTTATTGGTGAAGTTAAATGTTGTATAACTTATTTAATTACATATTTGTTAAAATTAAAGAGTTTAAAAATTGTCGAACTTAAATGCTATTTGACAGCGTTTTAGAAAAAATTCCCTCCCAACTTTTATCAAAACGTTGTACATAACTTATTTAGTTTACCAAGTATTTTACAATTTTGTCTTCTAACAATTATGATATTTTCAACATTATCCCTCAGTCATTCTTTCCTTCGTTGCTTCCATCTCCAGCTAGGGGTGTGCAAAAAAATCGTCAAACTGCGGAAACTGCCCGTACCAAACCGCACCGCACCAAATCGTACGATTTTTTGGGGATGCGGTTCGGCATGGTTTGAGAAATTCTCAAACCGTGCGGTTTGCGGTTTGTGATTTTTTTGTTTCGGTTAAAACCAAACCAACCAAGTAGTGTATTAATAAAAAAATTAAAAATATCTAATAATTTAAAAATTAAAAAAATAAATTAAAAATATATACTTTCTTGACCATGAATTATATTGTGGATTTTTGTGTTATTTTTATATTATGAGCATGTGGTTATATTGTAGATTTAAAACTTTTAAATTTGTATTTTTTATTAGATATTAACTTATTTTAGTTTTAAACTCCAAGATACTATAAAAATTTAAAAATTATGATTTTATGCATTGATTTTTATGTTTTAATTAAAAATTTATAAGTTAGTAGAGGAAACACCAAATGAAACAATAAAGAAGCACCAAACCGCGGAAATCGTACCAGACCGCACCGCATTTGTGGTGCAGTCTGTGCACACCAAACCAGACCGCGTGGTCTGGTTTAATGCCGAACCGCACATGCGGTTTGGCTTATTAAATCCTTCCCAAACCGCCCAAACCGCACCGTGCACACCCCTATCTCCAGCCCCATCGCCATTGCCACCTCTAATGCCATCTCCTTCATCGCCATTTGCCATTCCCTTTTTATTTTTATATTTTATATGTTTTGGTAAAATATATTTTATATAAATTTAATATATAAAACACATATATATAGTTTTGATCTCCTATATAACATTGTTTAGTTTATATTAAACAACGCTCCATTCTTTCCTCCATTTCTTCCATCTCATTTTTTATTGCCACCTCTAACCCCATTGTCATTGCTGTCTTATCGCGGCCATCACCTCCAGTGCCATCTTTTTAATCGCCATCTGCCATTCTCTTTTTATTTTATATTTTATATGTTTTGATAAAATATATTTTATATAAATTTAACATATAAAACACATATATTGTTCTCTTAAGTAATATTACTTAGTTCATATCAAACAATGCTAATGTGGCAATTCAAATATAATGATTATATGGAGTTTATTCATTTTATTCTTTCAACACAACAACTTGATAAGATGGGTCCCACATCATTATATTTGAATTGTCACACCAACATTGCTTGATATAAACTAAACAAAGTTACTTTGGAGATCAAAATTCTATATATATATTTAATATATATATGCATATATATTAATGTCTAAAACTATAATCTATATAGTTCTTGAATATTAATTTATAATTTATTTTATTAAAAATTAATATTTTTTATCAATTTTATTTATATTATTCATCAATATGTCTATTTTAGTTTGTTTGTTAAGTTCTAATAGCTTATTAATTTTTTTAAACTAAATACATAACTATATAAATGACAATTTAAAGTATATTTATTCAAATATGTTATCAACTTAGAGGATGTTTAGCTTAGATGTTTGACTGCTTATATGCTATTAGTTAAATTTAAGCGTTATATAACTTATTTAGTTATATGTTTGTTAAAAAATAAAGAGGTTAAACGCTACTGAACTTAAATGCTACAATGTTTTAAAAAAGCTCCTCCACTTTTTCTCAAAGAATAATGCTATTGGTACACCTTTGTGTACACCTTGGGCTACACAAAGGTGTACCAATGACAAAAATATCCCTCATGAGGCGCGTGAGGCACGTGGAGAGACGCAGGGTATTTTGGTCATAATACCGCTTGTGTAGCCCAAGATGTACAAAAATGATGTACATGTAACATGATTCTTTCTCAAAACGTTATTCATAACTTATTTAGTTGATTAAGTATTTTATAATTTTAGTCTTTAACAATTATCATATTTTCAATTTTATCTCTCTCCTTCATCTCTGTTTCTTATCTCTTTCACTGCCTTTCTCCAGCTTCTCTGTCGTCGTCGTCGCCATCTCCCACCTTTAGCCCCATCTCCATCGCGGTCGCCACTCACCATTTCCAACTCCTTTATTGTATATAATTTATCAACATATAATGGTAACAATTTTATCAGTTGGATATTAATTTATAATTTATTTTATTAAAAATTAATATTTTTATGAATTTTATTTGTATTATTTAACATGTTCATTTTAATATTTTTGTTAAATTTTGATAACTTATCAACTTTTTTAAACTAAATACATAATTATATAAATGACATTGTAAAACACATTTATCCAAATACGTTATCAACTTAAACGCTGACCAATTTTAAAATTTTACACAACTTTTAAATAGAAAGGCTTAGGAGGGTGTTTGACTTACCATTTTTTCAGATAGTTTTTAAGCCTTTCTACTTAAAAGCTATGTAAACTTTTAAAGTTGGCTAGCGTTTAAGTTGATAACATGTTTGAATAAATGTGTTTTAAGTTGTTATTTATATAGTTATGTGTTTAGTTTGAAAAAATTGATAAACTATCAAAACTTAACAAAAAGATTAAAATGAACATATTGCTGAAAAATATAAATAAAATTAATAAAAATATTAATTTTAAATATATATATATATAGAGAGAGAGAGAAGGGCAGGGATGAAGGAGGCGACAAGCAAAAATAGAGGCAATGACGACGATGACGGACGGAGATGGATGATGAGGCGATAAAGGTGGTGGACGGAGATAGATGATGAGGCAATAGAGGCGATGGACGAAGATGGAGAAGGTGACTATGGGGATGGAGGCGGCGGGTGCCATACATGAGGTTGAGGCGACGAAGAGAATGAGACGAGGAAGGTAGAGAGAGTTTTGTAATGTTATATGATAGTTAAAAATATAATAATTGTTAAAGAATAAAATTATAAAATACTTGGTTAACTAAATAAGCTACTAACAACATTCTGAGAAAAATTAGAAAAGTTTTTCTAAAATGCTATCAAACAGCGTTTATGTTCGATAGAGTTTAAATTTTTTAATTTTTAATAAATATATAATTAAATAAAATATACAACATTTAATATTTGCTGCTTATAAACAGTAAAATCGCTCAACCAAACACCCCCTAAAACCATCTTAAAAAAGGGTAAGCCAAACACCGTCTTAAACTATAGTCAACTTTAAAGATTTAGATAACTTGTAGAAAAACTTAAAACCATCTTAAAAGGGGTAAGCCAAACATCCTCGTAATCACACCAGAGCCTCCGGCTCAGTCTCTCCGGCCGTCTTGTTTACAAGAGGCGCCAAATCGCCGGCGGCACTGACCTCGTGGTCGGAAAATCGATCGTCTCTGATCCTCAAGACGGCGTGAACCAAAATAACAGGCATCGATCCCGCTAGAGTCGCGAAGAAGTGAATGGTGGCGTCGGTCAAGATCATCGCCACCACGGTGACGACGGCGAATAAGGCCAGAACCAGTAGTTTCTCGATCACCAGGGGATGCGATCGCAGCAGCAAAAAGAACAGGCACGCCACGACGGTGATCGCCATCAGAATCTTCAGCGAGTCCTCGCGCGCCGGCAAGAGAGTGATGACGAGGATCGACCAGACGAAGATCAAGTAGTACGACTGGAAGTAGGTCAAGTTTCCGATGATCCGAACGGCTGCCGCTTCCGGAGAGGAAGGGATGTCGAAGGGGATCGTGAACTTGAAATTGCTCAGGTTCCTTCGCGTCGAATGCTTTGCATAATCGGTTGGAGTACTAGCAGCGGCCGCCGCCGCTGGAGACGCTGTTGATCGGTGAACCGTGGTGGTGCCGTAGTTAGCCATGGGCGTGGTAGATATGGGAGGAAGGAGAAGAGAGCTGAAGATTTTTTAAAGGCTTCCGTGGAGAAATTACATTGGATGCAACGTCGAAGAAAAGTCATGATAAGGTACGAACAGATCAATGGTTGAGAAAGGTCCGTCGTATTATTAAAATTTAAAATTAATTTAATGATGATGTTAACATCTATTAAATATATGTGAGATAGCTCTCTTAATTGAAAGTGATATTTTGGTCCGGTAGCCTTAAAAAAATCATCTAAATAATAATTTGTTATGTTGCATTAATTTAGGTTAAGCAACATAACAAATAATTCACAACCGACCCACCCTTCTCGGTACTCTTTGCTTTGATCGGCGATCCATAAAGATGAGTTTAAGACTGTGTAATTCTTATCGTTTAAATTTTTAATCATTTGAGTTAGTGTTTTCACTTTTTAATTGTTTTAATATGGATTTTTCTATTATGTTTGTCTACTAGTTTGAGATTAATTTTTTCAACATTCTTCTAACAAGCTTATGCTTGATATAAAACGGTCCCAACGTTATCTTCTTGCAATGTAAGTATAGTATGTTTATGTAGAAATGGAAAGGAGCTAATTTTTCCTTGATTAGTGGGAATTATTGATAAGTGTTGCTCAAAAAAATACTTTTGGATAATTAATAATTTTTAATTCTTTTGAAAATTTTTGAATTTGTGATCTTAATATGTCCTAATAGCAATATGAATAAGTATAATAAAATCAAAAACCCAAAGAGAACAAGAAAATTTTTATAGAAGTTCAACTCTAAAAAACATACTTCTCTCTCTCAAGACATAGCTAGATATGTTCCACTAGTGAGAATCAACACTAATTTTTTATTGGAGCTAGAACTAATATATAATCCCTTACCTAAACAAGAACCACTAGCACATAGTTAGCAAATACAATCCCCTACATAATAGGTAAATAATAACAAACTTATAATTAGAGGCAATATCAAACAAGTCATAAACGAATTGAGAATTCCACCGGCCAACATACTTCCAGTACTTGAGCTTTCTCACTCTTATTTGAATGCTCTATTAAGTTCGCTCTACTATTGTATTTTCATCTTAACCTTCATACTCATCTTATATTTATACACAATTCCAAATAACTAGATTTTACATAGAAAGGAAGAAACAATATTTGAAATTCAAAAAAATTATTCAATTTTTCCAACTCCAGCTAGCATCTGTTGAAAATTTAGAACACAACTGAGAAAATTTTTCACATAAAAGTCAATAAGGCTGAAGGAACAACATTTTCTAACAATAGATTTTACTTTTTAACATGAGAAAATCAAACCATGATTTTGTGGTACAAGATGAAAACACATTTAAAAAAAATATACATTTGGCGTGTAACAAAAAGAGATGCAGAAATCAGGACAATCAAAAACTACCATTGAATTTTGGTCAACTTAAGGCACAACTTCAATCCCGAAGTTGTCTAGTAACCAAAATGTTAACTTTGGACAAAATCTAGATTAACTTAAGACACGAGGTCAAATATTCTAGTTAACTTCAATTAATTTAAGATAAACTTCAGTTAAACCTAAGATTGGATGCTAACATTCTGGTTAACTTCAGTCGGCCTAAGGTAAACTTTAGTCAACCTAAGATATTTAGTCATTTTTATTATACATTTTTTTAGCACAATGAGTTAATAAAATATATTTCTATTATAATAATATTTTTATTATCATTAAAACATATATTTTACATTGTAAGAGGCTAATAAAATATATTTATATCATAAAAATATTTTTATTATCATCAAAATCTTATTTATACATGTACCCTTGAGCTTAACAATAAGTGTCCTTTATACACTTATCTAGACCTATAAAGTTGGCATATATTCATTTAATAGGCGGATTTCTACCTAATTTGGCTCAATTATGGGTTATGTAGGTGCAAAACCTATTTTGGATGAACTTGGGTTAGAAAAGACGATTTTGATGCTTGATTGGACTTGAACCAAACAGTGAAGGCATGATTGGATACTTTTGAGGATCAATTTGAATGAACTCAAAAGAGTTTCGTGAGCAAAAAATGAAATTTGAAAAGTTGAGAGGACCAATTTGCACTAAATTTGGAAGTGAACCATGACTTATTGCAACATGCATCCATAGTAGGATAAAGTCACTGTTGCTCACAGCCTTACCATGGTATGCATACCGCAATAGGGCACAAGTTTAGTTGGGAAGGTTGGTTTTCAGCCTATTTTTTCTAATTGAATTAGGAAGAAGTCTTTCTTGTGCACGACTTCAAGGCTTAAGGAGCACTATATAAACACTTATTCTCTATAACACAGGGACGACCACAGAGTAGAGAAAAGAGATATTGAGTTGAAGAATGAAGAAACTTAAGATTATGGTTGTATTTTTCTTTTCTTTCTCATATTTCGAATTATGACTTCTTACTCTATTGTTGTTATATCTATTGAAATCATGTCCAACTAAATCTTTTGCAACTAGGGTTAACGATGAAACCTCGTTTCTTTTTGGATTAATTTGAAGTTATTCATTTTTGCTATGTTCTTGTTTTTTGAGTTGATAGTTTATTATACCTTGATTCTATTTTGAAGCTTGATCATCATTAAAGCATGTTCGTGATTTATATTGCTTTCGAGAGATTCAATGTAAATTAACACATGATAATAAATAACATAAGGTCCTATAATAGATAGATATACTATTATGTCTTGTGAAATCATTATGTAATAATCGTTGAGAGTGAATGTATACTTATATATTCATAGGTTGATTAGAGATAATTAATCTCATATATATGTATAGAATCGAATAACCATCAAGAGAGATTTTCAATTAACATAGGATCATTGATTTTTAACTTAGGGCAAGAATTGACAAACTCAAGTAATGAATGATTAAATCATATAAAGAGCGACGACAGTGAATTCGTGAATCCTAGTGCTTTTAAGTTATTGAGTTTTAAAATAAATTTTTTTTCTTATGCATTCATAGTTAGTAATTTAGTTTTAGTTAGTGCAAAACCAACTTCTTTCGACAATCTTATAATTGTGTGTGTGATTCGTTAAAGTTAAGTGTGATTAAAGTAGGAGTTAATAGTCAATTCTTGTGGGTTCGACACTCTACTCATCAATATATTATTTATTACAATCTGCTCACTTGCGAGATAAAATCGACGAACAATTATCTTCAATATGTGTAAATGATACCCCAAATCACTTCTTTGATTGATAGAGTATATTGGAGGAATATTATATATATTCTTTTTCCCTATTATGTTGTACTCTTCTTCTATGAAAAAGAGAGGAATCGATGTATTTAACATACAAAAAATAGAGAATTTACTTTTCTCCATATTCTGTAATTTTGGGCCTTTAGTTTATAGCTAAAAAAACCTTTTTACCCTTGAACTCTTACTTATGCCCTTTTAACTCGAGGGGAGAGGGGACATATTGTGCCCCAGAGACCTATTACACCCCTTAAATCAAAATTTTGGACTAATCATATACCTCATTGTTCAGGTAGCACCATTCGTTAAATCAGGCGTGATTGAGGAGAGTGAATGATGAAATGAGTCTCTCCTCTCTCTGCCTTCTCTTTCTCCAATCCCATGCCCAACTTCTCTGTTGTCGTCATCTGTCGCTTGCTCCTCCATCGTCGACGTTCGCCTTGTCACTATGTGTATATATATATGTTGTTGTGTGTATATATATATATATAATAAATCATATACATTGTATATATGTTGCTATGTGTTAAATCGATTCCTCAAATATATTAATCGATCGGATTTTGATAAACATATAATTTATTGTATATAGGTTACTTTGTATAATATATATATTTATATATATATATATATATATTAGTTGATCTGGTTTGCAATGGTCGATCGATAGAAGGGAAAGCCAAGCCGCAACAACAATGATGAAACCTGATCGAATTTCATCATGGGATGAAACCCGATTCATCTTTAATGAAACCCAATCGAGGTTTTATCCTTCTTTTTCGTCGTACACAGCTTTTTCGTTGCCATCATCCATTGTTCGTGCCTCCATCATTATGCACTGTGTATACATGCATTAATATAAAATTTAAATAAATAATTATATATAATTTATCAATATTTGATGATAAAATTTTATCAATTAGATGACATCAATATATATATATATATTATATTAATATAAAATTTTATCTAAACACATGTATGTCATGCGTAGAATTTTAAAATTTGAAGAGTGTAATAGATGCCTTTTTACAACTTGAGGGACACGATAAATCCCCACTCAAGTTAAGGAGAGTTCAGGAACAGAAATATATTTTTAGCCTTAGTTTATAGCTTATGAATTGAATGTGGCTTTAATCGAAAGTTTTATATTTAACAGCGTGAAGATATTCTATTTGTCTCTAATTCAATCATGATAGAAATGCTTCTCTTATTTTTTCAATTGCATTAGGACGTGATAGTTTGTTCAATTTCATAATACGGGAAATTTTGAATTTGGTTTCAGCTGCGAGTATATTACCTTTTGTGTTTGCTATTTTATTTATTTAATTTGATATTACTTAATTTCATTTGCCTTTGTGTCTGCTAGGTATAAAGATTTGTGGATCCTTTACTTTGGGTAATTTATTGAGAGATCATTTCATATTATTTTACCAACTGGAACGCAATTTCTTTTCTTTTTTTTGGACCAAAAAAGGTGAATTCTCTTGCCTCTCTTAAGGGTTCCTCGCAGTTCAGTCTCATAATTTTGACAAAAGAGATAAATCACGGAACCTAACAGTGAAAATCGAATACGAGATTTGTGACCGACTATATAGCGACTAGAATTCAGTCTTCTTTGAAACCAATATATATACAGTCTTAATCGCTGAGCTATGTTTGCAGGTTCTGGGCATAATGGAGGGTGGGTATGTTGTTTGTCGGTTTCTTTGGTGATGTCGGTTTTTTTTGTTTTTTTCAATTTTTTTGATTTTGTTTCTTTTTTTGTGAATTTGTTTGGTAAGTTATATAAATAATATGATAAAAATCCCCAATCTAACCCCAGAACAAGCTTATAAATTAAGATAACAAGTTTTAAACTTTGTTAATTTACTAAATAAATTTAAAAATAAGCTCAATCACATTTATTTAATTAAATTAAATATAAAAGTAAAAAACTGAGACAAGTAGTTCCCAGAGAAGGGAGCGAAGTTTGAAAAACGACCCGATTCAATTGCTGGAAAGAAACGGGTTATTCGTTAATACTTAGAAGCCAGGGAATTGAAGTCTGAAAACGTATATGTAAGTCACACCAACGCCGCAGGCTCCGTCTCGCCGACCGTCTGGTTTACAAGAGGAACCAATTCGCCGGCGGCGGCGCTGTCCTCGTCGTCCACAACCAGATCGTCTCTAGTCCTCAACACTGCATGAATCAAAATCACAGGCACTGATCCTGCTAGACTCGCGAAGAAATGAATGGCGGCCTTGGTCAATATCATCGCCACCATGGTAACAATGGCGATCAACGCCAGAACCAGAATTTTTTCGATGACCATGGGGTGCGATCGCAGCAGTAGCAAGAACAGGCAAGTTACGACCGTCATGGCCATCAGGATCATCAAAGAAACCTTCCGATGCGGCAAGAGAGGGATCGCCAGGATCGACCACGCGAAGATCAAGTAGTACGGTCCGAAGAAGGTCAAATTTCTGATGATCCGAGCGGCAGCGGCTTCTGGAGAGGAAGGGATGTCGAAGGGGAACGTGGACTTGGAATTGTTCCGATTCCTTCGGCTCGAATAATGCTTCGAACCGATGATTGGTGTGGAGGCCGCCAGCGGCGGCGGAGCGGCGGTTGGGCGTTGGACAGTGGTGCTGCCGATGTTAGCCATGGCCATGGTAGAGATGGAAGGAAGAAGAGATGTGAAGAAAGACTTCTTAAAGGCTTCCTCGAATCCGAAGTCAATGAAGATTACTGATCCGAAAGCACACAGAAACATCGGATTCAACGTCAAGAAACAGTCGTGACCGTGAAAGCAATACGCTCCATTGCATTCTGGTACAATGATTGAATCACACTTGTTTTTGTTTTTTGTTTTTGCTTTGGACAAATAAAAAAAAATTCATACAGAAGGTTCAAGCAAAAAGGACTACTAATTACAAAGATAACACCTAGAAAGACCATTTTCTCTTTGTCTCAGTAAGATCAAAGTATTAGCTTATTGCAAAATTAATCTCTCTTCTAATTCTTGAAAGAATTGTTTATATATTTATACAGAAGCTTCAATCCAAACGCTCATAAATATAAAAATAACACCAGGAATATCTTCTTCTTTTTTTTTTGTTAGAAATTTAAGTTGTTTAAAAATAAATTAACCAAACCCTTAAATGATCAAATCTTGAAAGGTTGTTTCCCTTTAAAATTCAAAATTTTGAAGGGTCATTTCATTTCAAAAAAAATGTTGTTTCTTTTTGAAATTCTAACTAAATTTTTTTGAAAGTTTGTTTCCTTCCAAAATAGGTTACTTCCTGTTGTTTCTTTTCAAAAAAATGTTGTTTCCTTTCAATATTCTAGATAAAATTTTGAAAGGTTGTATCATATCAAAATTTCTAACTAGCTTGCACATATATATATATATATATATAGACAATTATGAAAATTAGAGACAAGTAGAATAGGTTTGAAACATAAATTTTTGCATTTGTTGAAGAAGATTAATTTTTTTCCTATTATTCCAAAGTTTGGTTTTTTCACTTTTTGCTTGAGTGTAAAAATCTAAAAGTACTTGTCATATCCACTAAAACAATTTGATGAATCTTCACACCAAACTCAAAGTGGAGGGAGAGCAAATTTTGTTTTTAGGAAAACGGTTTTTATTGCGTTTCAAGCCTTCTACAAACTTGGAGATTTTTTTGCAGAATTTTTGTATTTGTTATTGTTGTTGTTTCATTTTAAGTTTTGTATTTATTTTCTATAATTGTCATTGTTGTAATATTCACAATTAACAATCTAAAAGCGAAATTTGGTGTGTGTACAACTATGGAGAATAACACAATCAAGATGATGAACCAAGATTTGGTTCGTCTTGATCGATTTGATGGCAACAACTTTATGTGATGGAAGGATAAGATGAAATTCATGCTTATTGTCCTAAGAATTTTCTATGTTCTTGATCCGAATATTCTACCAATTCCTCCGCCTGAAGATGATGACTCTGAAACACTTAGCACAAAGGAAGAAAAGGGAGGAAGATAAAGTTGTGTAAATGACATATTCTTAATTCATTTTCTGACTGACTCTATGATCTCTACATTGCGGAACCGTTTGCTCTTGCAATTTGGAATGCTCTAGAATTCAAGTACAAAACTGAGGAGACGGATTCTAAAAAGTTCTTAATCTCTAAATATTTTGAGTACAAATCCATGATAATATGCCTGTCTTAGTACAAGTGTATAAATTTTAAATACAAGTTAATAAAGATTGTGGAGATTGAAATTTCTAAGCTTTTCAAGTTGGGGCAATAATAACAAAATTACTATCTCCAATTGGAAAAGCTATTGGGAGAAACTTCTCCATGATTCTGAGAATTTATTTTTTTGAAAGAATTACAAAAGCTCATTCAAATAGAGGAGGAATTGAGGGTGAGATATAAGAATGAAAATTCTTATGATGCAAATAATAATGCAAACGGAGAGTTTTCTATCTTCCACATTCAAAATTAAGAATCTTGGACACGTTGATATCATTTTGGGTATCAAGATAAAAAGAAATAGTTGGGGGAGGGGGTATGTATTGAGTCAATCTCATTACATTGAGAAAGTGCTGAATAAATTCAATAACTTAAAATAAATGAAGCCAATACCCTGTTTGATCAAAGTATCAAGTTGGTTAAGAATGATGGAAGAGCTATAGCTCAACTTGAGTATGCAAGTGATATATATAATGGAAAGCCAAGACACATAAGTCTTAGTGTAATATCCCAATAGCCCAATGTCAGGTCTAAGAAGAGACTCTAGCGAAACTAATATATATATCAAGGATAATAAGGAAGGAAAATAACATCAACTGAATACCTTTTGGGCTGAACGTGCATAAAGAACTCCCAGGTTAAGCGTGTTTGAGCTAGGGTAGCTCAAAGATGGGTGACCCCTGGGAAGTTCGCGTAGATCCATTCGGATAAGTTGATCCGATTCTTCTTATCGCTCGATACGAAATGTTACAGATGGTATCAGAACCGACCCTTGGAGAAGGCGGTCCGATGAGGGCGAGGAGTGGCGTCGCGGCATGAGGGCCTGAACAATGAGTAACTCCTAACAGACTTCTAGGATGGCAACCCCCAAAGGGGGAGAAGATCTAAGACCAGTTGTAATTAAGCTTGCTTGAACTAGGGTAGCTTAAAGATGGGTGACTCTTGAGAAATTCCCATAAGCCCATCAGGGTAAGTTGATGAAGTCATTTCTATCGCTCGATGCGAGATGTTACACTTAGGCTATCTCCAACCACACTTCATATTTCACTCTCTAGTATATTATAAACAATTCACTCTTTATTTTGTTTTACCTCAAAAATTGTGTTTACTCTAACCACACACTCTATTTACCTCCTTATTTCATTTATTTATTAATAAACTTCAATTCTAATTTATTCTACCTTACCAATAGCCCAAATATGCTAAATTAATTCAAATTAAACACAAAAACAATACACCAATAGCTCAAATATGCTAAAAAAAAAAAAATCAAACAACTCTCCAATTGTCGAAAACCCATATTGAAATGCAACTAAAATCGAAACCCAGATTGAAACCTAGCTATCCAATTATCGTCGTGACCATCATGATCGACCGACCAATCGGATTTATCTAACAACTAGAAGAGAAATCGAAAAACACAATTGCAAAAATCAAAGGCATATTGTGTTTGTTCGTCTTCTCCAGCCCTGGCCAATGGCAACGCTTCATTTTCTCTGGCCGTTGACTACTCTTCGTCTTCTTCAGTTGTGGGCTATGGCTACTAATAAAAGGTCTTTTCTAGTAGCGGGTGATGGTGATGTCTTTTCTTCGATGGAGAATCGTGATTTGATAGTGATAACAATGATGCCTTTCCTCTAGTGGTGACTATTATGAGAAATGATGGCGAGGGATACTCTGGACTCTAAGCTAGCCAAAAAAAGCGAGGATTTTCCTATTCATTGTTTGGATGGTGAGCGAGAAATAAGGTGGCAAGCAACATTGGAGTAGGTCATGGTTGTCACATTCGCTAAAATTTTGGCTTAGCAAGGGTTTTGGTGAACCATTCAAGACAGCCTTAGACATTATTATGTGAAGAAAGTAATCAAAGATAGAATAATTTCTCTCACATTTGTATAGTCGACTAGGAACTTGGCTGATCCGTTCAATATGTTGAGCCAACTTACTCATATTAATTAAGTTTTAATGATTAAAAAAAATAAAATTTTTAATTACAAATTATAATATTTTGGTGATTAACAAAAATAGCATTTTTCTTAAATATACTAGTTGTAGTACCAAATTATTTTTGATTAATTTATAAAATATTTTTTCATAGCATATATATTACCAAAAATATTATTTTATATTAAAAATATTTAATAAATAATTTTAAATGTATAAAAATATTTAAAAATATTTTTTTTCAAAATCTGGACCGAAAGTGTTGACTCTTGATGTCCAAGGATCAAATTTTTTACTATTACAAAAATTGCCAAACGAATGCTAGTAAAGTGTCCAAAATTTTGACCGTTGCAAAATTGTTCAAACAAGAGTCGACTCTCGGTTTCTTAAGAGTCGACTCTCGTCCCAACAATCAGAATTTTGAATGTTGCAATAGTGTCCAAAATACCTATAAATATCCCCCAAACTCATTTTTTAGCAATCTAAGTGTTTCCATTATAAATCTAAAGCACCCAAAAACTCTGAAACACTTTCAACCAAAACATCCAAGCAATTCGAGACTTACGAAATATTATTGCATATCAACTCAAGAGCCATAAGATAAGAAGAGAAAAGCATTTCAAATCTACTCCGAATTTCTCCATTAAAACCAAGGTCACTAATTTATTTAAATATTATTACCTTGTATAATTTGTTCTTAATTGCTTATTTGTATCCAAGTGTGGATGAATTATTTGTAAATATTTAAACTATCATAGATGATTGTATGGGTTTCCTGGAATTATTAAAATTTAGGTGAATCTAGTTTTCAAAATAAGTTAGGGTAGAAACCTTGGTGTAGTGGTTGCTTAGAACTTATTATAATCTAGGTGTGTATCTAGTTTTCAATGTGAGATAGTGTGGAAACCTTAGTGAAATTAGTTTAGTGGAATTCTAAAGGTGATTAGACCTTAGGAGGGTGGACTAGGTGTGTGTAGAGATATTGAACCACTAAAAAATTTCTTGTGTCTCATTTTATTTATTTCTATTATATTTTGTGGTTTACATAAATTATTAATCTCAAACATAATTTATTATATTTATCAAATATATACTCTAAAATAAAATCATTAATCAATAATATTTATTAAAATTAAGAAAAATTTTAATCACTCAATTCACCCCTCTCTCTTGTGTAGACATATCCTAAGGGACCAATACACTAAGCCTCTCCCAAGGGATTTAGTGAAATTGACTTCAAGAATAATTGGGTTGAAATTCCTATAATAAATCCACTAATGATGGCAACCCTACCCGACATTATGAAATGAGTAATTTTTGCGTTCAAAGGGTAACAAGAAGTCATTAATAAATGAGATTTGTACTTCTTGTTACAGTTTTGAGAGTTGGGTTTTATATTCTTAATGAAGTTCAGTTCTGGAAACAAGTATTTATAATGTGACAAAGATAATAAAAGAACTTCACCTATATAAGTTTCAAAGTGATGCCGCTTCAATTGAGAATTTTGGAGTTATTATCATAAAAGTTCATGAAAATATATGGCACTTGGCCTTAATAGTGCTAAGTAAGTCACTGAGTGGAATAAAGGATGCAATGCTTATGTGTATAGTGATACCGATGAATTCATAAGGAATAACTTCTTTAATTTCATTAAGAAAAATTTTAATCACTCAATTCACCCCTCTCTCTTGTGTAGACATATCCTAAGGGACCAATACACTAAGCCTCTCCCAAGGGATTTAGTGAAATTGACTTCAAGAATAATTGGGTTGAAATTCCTATAATAAATCCACTAATGATGGCAACCCTACCCGACATTATGAAATGAGTAATTTTTGCGTTCAAAGGGTAACAAGAAGTCATTAATAAATGAGATTTGTACTTCTTGTTACAGTTTTGAGAGTTGGGTTTTATATTCTTAATGAAGTTCAGTTCTGGAAACAAGTATTTATAATGTGACAAAGATAATAAAAGAACTTCACCTATATAAGTTTCAAAGTGATGCCGCTTCAATTGAGAATTTTGGAGTTATTATCATAAAAGTTCATGAAAATATATGGCACTTGGCCTTAATAGTGCTAAGTAAGTCACTGAGTGGAATAAAGGATGCAATGCTTATGTGTATAGTGATACCGATGAATTCATAAGGAATAACTTCTTTAAAGCTTCCATGTTGAGTGAAATTTTGACTTCATTTTGTGCCACTATACTAAGATAATGTTCAAATCTAAAAATACATTATTTTATGCGTAAACATGTTTTGATATTCTTCAATTGGGGTTTTAATAATTATATTTGAATAAGTGAAGGATTGTTAAAAATTTAAGTTGTTCAAAATTAAATTAACCAACCCTTAAATGGTCAAATCTTAAAAGGTTTTTTCCTTTCAAAATTTAGTTTAAATTTTGAAACATTGTTTCCTTTCAAAATAGGTTGTTTCTTTTCAAAATTCTAACTAAATTACAAAAAAGTCTTTTCTTTCAAAAAAATGATTGTTTTCTTTCAATATTCCAACTAAAATTTTGAAAGGATACATTTCAAAATTTCTAACTATCTTATCTATATATATCCAGACAATTATGAAAATTAGAGACAAATAAAATACGTTCGAAATACAAGATTTTGCCTCTATTAAAAAAGATGAAAAGTTTTTTCTATTATTCTAAAATTTGATTTCTTCACTTTTTGCTGGGCATAGAAATCTAAAACTGTTTGTCATATCCACTAAAACAATTTGATGAATCCTCGCAGCAAACTCAAAGTGAAGGGAAGGCAAATTTCACTTTTAGAAAAACCATTTTTATCGCATTTCAAGCCTTCTAGAACTTGGAAGATTTTCTACATAATTTTTTTATCTGTTATATTTAGAGGATGTTTGGCTTACTAATTTGACCGCTTATAAGTTATTAATTTAGTTTATAAACTGTGTAGCTTATTTTTTGAAATGTTTGACAACATCTAATAGCTTAAATTCTACTAAACTTAAAAGCTATGTTACTAGGAACTTTTTTGCATTAACCAATTAAATTACTTATTTACCTTTAAACAATACAACACACATTTTCAACCTATATCTTTCTTCAACACACATTTTCAATTTAGATCCTTCTTCATGCCTCTGCTTTCTCTGATTCCATCGTCGCCAGACCCATCTTCGACGGCCACCATCGCCTTCATCTGTCACTATCTTCATCACCCTAGTCCGTCGTCCGTCACCTCCATTGCCTCCATCACTGTTGCCTCTTACCGTTGCCCCCAATCTACAGTTTTGTTCACTATATATATATAATATTATATATATTAATGTATATTGAATTAAAATATTTAATATTTTTATTTAAAATTAGTATTTGTATTTGTATGAACTTTATTTGCACTATTCAACATGTTTGTTTTCGACTTTCGTTTTTTTGTTAAATTTTGATAGTTTATCAAATCTTTCAAATTAAACACATTATTATTAACTGATAGTTTAAAAACGTATTTATCTAAATAAATACGTTATTAAGTTAAACATTACATAACTTAAAAGCTAGCAGCTTAAAAGTTGCTAAGCTGCTAAAAAGACGGTAAGCAAACAGCCTCTTAGAAGCGAGGCAATTGAACTCTGAAAACATATATGTAATCACACAAACGCCGCAGGCTCCGTCTCGCCGGCCGTCTGGTTTACAAGAGGAACCAATTCACCGGTGGCGCCTGCCTCGTCGTCCACAACTTGATCGTCTCTAGTCCTCAACACTGCATGAATCAAAATCACAGGCACTGATCCTGCTAGACTCGCGAAGAAATGAATAGCGGCATTGGTCAATATCATCGCCACCATGGTAACAATGGCGATCAACGCTAGAACGAGAAATTTTTCGATGACCATGGGCTGCAATCGCAGCAGTAGCAAGAACAGGCACGTTACGATGGTCATGGCCACCAGGATCATAAAAGAAACCTTCCGCTGCGGCAAGAGAGGGATCGCAAGGATCGACCACACGAAGATTAAGTAGTACGGTCCGAAGTAGGTCAAATTTCTGATGATCCGAGCAGCAGCGGCTTCAGGAGAGGAAGGGATGTCGAAGGGGAACGTGAACTTGAAACTGTTCCGATTCCTTCGCCTCGAGTGCTTCGAACCATTGATTGGAGTGGAGTCCGCCGGCGGCGGTGGAGTGGCGGTTGGGCGTTGGACGGTGGTGCTGCCGATGTTAGCCATGGCCGTGGTAGAGATGGAAAGAAGAAGAGATGTGAAGACTTTTTAAAGGCTTCCTTGAATCCGAAGTCGATGAAAATTAATGATCCGAAAGCACACAGAAACATCGGATTCAACGTCAAGAAACGGTCGTGACCATGACCGGAGAAAGCTTACAAGTCTTGGTCTTCTCTTCTAACAGTCAGGATTGGACCAGTCATTTTAGCAAGTAAACAATACGCTTCATTGCATTCCAGTACAATGATTGAATCACAATTTGTTTTTGTTTTTGTTTTTGCTTCGGACAAATAAAAAAAATTCATACAGAAGCTTCAATCAAAACACGACTCCTAATTACTAGAAAGACCATTTCTCTCTGTCTCACTAAGATCAGAGTATTAGCTTAGTGCAAAATTAATCTCTCTTTTAATTCTTGAAAGAATTGTTTACATATTTATACAGAAGCTTCAATCAAAACGCTCATAATTATAAAAATAACACCATAGAATACCGTTTTTCTGTGTCTCACTAAGATCAAAGTACTAGCTTGGTGCAAGAAGGATAGAATTGACAGGCTCTGCTCACAAAATTAATCTATCTTTGAGTCTTGAACGAATTGTCCATATCATATGACGGGCCCTGTTGCTTAATCCTGGACATGGCAAATAATTTTAACCGAGTTAAAAGGGCACTATCAACTGGGAGTAACGGTGGCAGCAAGATGTACTCCACTTCCTGGAAAGCTTTCTTGCTTGGTACCTGCCACAAATTCACCAATGTTGATCAGGTATACTGCCTGTAGATCATTATCAGAATAAACGAAAGAGCCCATTTAGTTGCAACTGCACAATCTCTTACATCGATAAGTCATGAGCAACCTGGCCAACTTCTATTCATCACATTGTTGTTTCGGATATTACCATGAATGAATACTTTTGGTTCTTTGACCTGCAGTTTCTCACAATCATGGAATGTTTTCTAATGGGGTCATCACTTGGTTATCAATAGAATATGAGAAAGCCCTTACCAGTGAAATGGGTGGAAAGCCAACTTGAAGACGAAGCCTAGAAAACCCACTTGAGCTAAATAAACACTTGAATCCGCTTATGTTTGTGTGCTCACTATCACAGAGAGAATAATATGATTAAGATCACTTCAAAAGAAAGGTCTGCGAAAACATGTGAATCGATTACAGAAAGCGGAAGAGTTGAATTAGCAAATTTTATAGAAAAGGATTGGGATGAACATATTGTCCACTTTCAGATCATGGTCCCCATCAGGATGATGCTATAAGGAGAAAGGACCTTTTTCAGTAGTGCAGCATGGTATTAGCATCACTTTAGAAAGAGAGCATGTGATCCAAAATAGATTGCTTCATTTTCAGATAATCATGCCAAAGTGGGAGACAGGATCTTTATCTGTCATAAGTGAACATATAGTCCATGTAAATTCTTAATAATCCTTTTTAATGGCAATGATTGAGTTACTTACTTCAGTAGGAACGTGAAATTTCTCTGGGAAAATTCTTCTATAGGTATATCTTCTTCTTTAGAATACCTGCATGAGAAAATGATCTAAGTTGTAACTACTAAACACTTGAGACAGAAGATAACAATTGGATGCATAAAAAGTTAAAAGTGGATCCGATTGGTATATAGTATCCCAACCGCAGCCCAAGTTTGGAAGGAAAAGTAGTCACATCATAGTTATTTAAGGCTCAAATTCAACTCAGCCTTTTCCCAACTACTTGGGAACATGGAATATCCGTTTAACAGTCCCATGCTCAGTTATTGTGATAATTCATAAAACTAACTTCTATCGATGCAGAAACACAAGCCACAGGTGAGTTACCATAGCCTCGAATTTATTCAATGCACCCCAAACATGTCTTTTGGCTACCAAAAAACTATTAAGGGAGTGATGCTACAACTAAACTTGAATCAAGTATACCTCCAAGGGAAATCATTTTGGCAGAAGCGAGAGATCCCATTCATTGCTGAAAAGGTGTCAATATGAACCCACTGTTCATTAGATTTGTTTGAGAGACAGCCTGTAAAGGTAACCATACCAATTATCCACGATAAACATTATTTAAAAAAAATGTGACATGCATATATAGTATTATTAGAAAGAAAATGACACCCCATGCAAATGCAGAACTATATATTGGCCCTAAATGGAGCTCAAAACAAAAAAGATGGTGGTGATCAACAATACCATCAAGCATCCTACTAGAAGATAAAAGATAAGAAAATACCACTAATCAGAACAGTTAGCTGGATGTTTACATCTACCTGTTCAATTTCATACTGGATTTTAATGCTAGGTAATTTTTCCTGACCATAGATCATATACGCCTGCCAATTTTCTCAAAGATCTCCATGCTATATGCCCTTAACTATCAGAATTTACAATATCTCAAACCAACATCACTTCAAGCCTTAATTCCACTAGGGGGGCTTATTACATGAATTCTACTTTGCAAATTATTTCTATCTATGACCATACCTTTTGTAAGGTTTCTATAACTCATTATATCTAAGTGTCTCCCATTAAGTTCTTTTGAACTTCTTCTAACTCTTTTTGCCGAAGAATTATCCCATTCCATCCACTCTTTCACAATAAACTCTATTGGTCTTCTTCTCGCATGACTAAACCATCTTAATTCATACCAATGCATCTTATCTTGAAGAGAAGCCATTCTAACCTTATTACGAATAATATCATGTTTAATTTTCTTTCTTTTTGTATGGCTCCACATACACCATAACATGCTTATCTACGTTATGCTCATATTTTACACATGTTGGTGCTTTATTACCTAACATTCTCTACCATACAATAAAACTAGTCTTATAACCACCTTATAAAATTTTCTAACAGAATCTTACTACAACATAAAATGTTGGACACACTTTTTCCATTTTAACCATCACGCCTTAATACTATGGGTGACATCCTCATTAATCTATCTTTTTGAATGATTGACCCATGATATCTAACCTGATCTTTTCTTGAGATGACTTGATCTTTAAGTTTCACCATAACAATAAATTCGGTTGCAATTTGCTCAACTTAAAACCTCTTATTCTAAAATGTTCTTCCATGCCTCAAACATATTTATGTCTTCTTTTGTTCCATCCGTCAAGATTGCGTCATCTACAAATAAGATACAACAAGGCACCTTTGTCCAGATATGTTTAGCGAGTTCATCATTAGTAGGGCAAAGAAATAATGACTTAATGTAGACCATTGATGCAATCTAATTGTAATTGAAAAAATATCAATATTTCCTCCATAATACATGTCTTTAATAACCTGAATGTAAGCAATTTAGACTCCATTCTTTTCTAAGATCCTCCATAAGAGTTCTCTAGTAACTTTCTCATAAGAGCTTTTACCAAATCCATAAGCACCATCTATAAATACTTTTGTTTATCTCTATATCTTTTCATTAGGCACTACAAGTATATAACTTCTATTGTTGACCTACCAAGCATTAAACCATATTGGCTTTCAAACACCTTAGTTTCTCTTCTTAACCTTTAGCCAATCACTCTCTTCCAAAGTTTCATAGTGTGGCTCATTAGCCTTTTTCTTTATAATTTCCACAAGTTTGGGCATGTCTTTTATTCTTATAAATAGACAATTATGTCCTCTTCCTCACCTTGCTCATCATCCTTTTTTGTTTAAAGGATACATTAAATAATTTCATTAACCAAAAAGTGCCCTCTTCCCATGCCATGTATTCAATGTTTCTATCGGGATATTCTCTGATCTAATTGCTTTACTGTTCAAAAAAGATGTCAAATGAGTGGAAGAAGAGTACTTTGGCTCTTATATACAAGAACAAAGGAGATGTTTAAAATTGTGAAAATTACAGAGGAATTAAATTAATGAGCCATACCATGAAACTCTGGGAGAGAGTAATAGAGCAGAGGCTCAGAAAAGAAACAGACGTCTCGGAAAATCAGTTTGGTTTCATGTCTGGTAGGTCAACAATGGAAGCTATATATCTACTGAGGCGCCTAATGAAAAGGTATCGGGATCATTAGAAGGACCTGCATATAGTGTTTCTAGATCTAGAAAAGGACTATGATAGAGTTTCTAGAGAAGTATTATGGAGGGTTTTAGAGGAAAAATGAGTCTGAATAGCCTATATACAAGCCCTTACAGACATGTATCACGGTGTAGAGATAAGGGTTAGAACATGCGGAGAGGGCACTGAACCGTTTAAAGTTACAATGGGACTGCATCAAGGTTCTGCACTAAGTCCATATTTATTTGCTTTAGTAATGAATGAACTCACTAAACACATTCAAACAGATGTGCCATGGTGTATGCTATCTGCAGATGACATAGTCTTGGTGGATGAAACAAAAGAGGGAGTGAACACTAATCTTGAGTTGTGGAGAAACAATTTAAAATCTAAGTGATTTAAATTAAGTAGAAGGAAAATAGAATATATATATGGAATGTAAATTTAGTAAGAATGCAAGAGTGGAGGATGTTATAATAAAATTAGAAGACAAAATCATATAAAGAAAAGACCATTTTCGATATTTGGGATCAGTGATTCAAAAAGATGGAAAAATTCACGAAGATATCACACATAGAATTAAGGCAGGTTGGCTAAAATGGAGAAATGTATCGGAAGTGTTATGTGATGGTAAAATCCAATTAAAACTGAAAGGAAAATTCTATAGGACAGCTATAAGACCAGTTTTATTGTATGGGTCAGAATGTTGGGCAGTCAAATACTAGCATGAGCAAAAGACAAGCATAACGAGATGAAGATGCAAAGATCGATGTGCAGCCATACAAGAAAAGACAAAATTAGAAATGAGGTTATTCGTAATAACGTAAGAGTAGTGCCAATCGATGAGAAGATGAGAAAGACTAAACTAAGATGGTTTGGTCATGTGAGAAGAAGACCAAGAGATGCTCATGTGAGGAGAATTGATGAAATAAAATAATTAGTTAAAAAAAGAGGTAGAGGCAGACCCAAGAAGACTTTGGGAGAGACGTTAAAGTTTGATATGAAGTGTATGGGCTTAAATAAAGATATGACAAAAGACAGAAATACATGAAAGTCTAGAATTAATGTAGCCGACCCCACATAGTGGGATAAAGACTGGATATGTTGTTGTTGTTGTTGTTATATATGTCCACAGAACATGTAATTCTTATCTTTTTTTAGAGTTACGAGATGCCCCAACATAACACTTGTTTCTCCACCTTCATTGAATAACTTGAAGAAAAACTCATTCCACCTCAACTTGATTGCCCCCTCATTTACTACTGCTTTTTAATTTGTCTTTTTATGATTTCATTTGGCTCAAATCCCTTATTTTTTCTTTCTATTGCCTTAATCAGTTTATATGTGTGTATATATAATTATGCACTCTTCATGTCAAGTTGTAAGTATAAACTTTCATAAGCTTTTAACTTTGCTTCTTTAATTGCCACTTTGTTTCATTTTTTGGCTAAAATATAACTATTTAGGTTTTCTTCACCACAATGTCTTCCATGTGTAACAAGCTATCAGGGTTTTGATTAGGATAACAAGACAACAAAGAGTTTAGGCTGGTACAATTGACTCCATACACCATGTAGGTTCAATTGGAACAAATTATTGTTTTTACCTTTTTGAACATTCAATATAATTATGTAAATATAGAGTTTGAGTGTGAACCATATGAGAAATAAAATCCATACTGTCCATAGACAAAACCAGTGAATAATGTAAAAAAGGTGGAACCTCCCAATCACGTGAACCAACAGTCCAAGCTTACTACTTTTTATGTTTGTGAAAAAGCAACACTACAACCACCATGATGAGGTTTGGATCATGAGACCTACAGCCCTACAAGAACATTAGATAAGGGATAACATAGCATATGGAAATTCTGCAAATATGTTTGGCTTAGTAGAACCAGTAAAAAGCTTAGATGAGTCTTGTGGGCATGCATTTACACACACACATGATAAACATAGAGATAGAGAACGAGAATACTAACCGATCTTATGCAAGTCTCTGATGGCATAACCACTAGGGTAATTCTCATATGATGCCATAAATGTTATGATGGTACACCCTAGACTACAAAAGAGAAAATGAGTATCGATAAATGAGCTAATAGATGCTTGCAAAAAAAATAGTAAAATTAATAGTTATCCAACCTGATCATGAGCAATCCTGGTAAAACAATAAAAATCAAATTCCAGTATCTCTTTTGCCTATTGTTATAGCTGCAACAAGCAACATGCCAAATTATAAAGATTTTTTAGTAGCCTAAACAAATGAAGGAATTTGAGCAATGATTAATAAGTATAAGATCTCCCAGTTAGTGAACATCAACAAGTTGCAATAATAGTGACAACTGCATTAAGCACAAAGCTTTCTAAATTGTCATACATGTGAATGAGCAGGTTGTATGGAGGCGGCTATAAACAAGTTAAGCTCAACTAGTATGTTTCTCAAACTTGGCACAAAGAATTAACAAGCTCCAAAACAGGATCAACCTTGGCCATCTTTCTTGAGTTGATCCTGAGCAAGCTTTAACCAAGCAGATAAGAAATGCAACTTCAGTGGCTTGACATTTGCAGAATCTTTGAAAGCTTGTTAGCACATTCAACTGAGTTTGATCAAAAGGTTTGGCTCATTTATTCACAAAGCCAATCTCAAATATTCCCCCAAGGAGAAAAGATAACTATCTAGGTTCATCCTAGAGATCTAAGGGCTCAGGGAAGAGCATTATATGGTTAATTTTACATGACAAACCCAAAATTCATGCCAATCACCTGAAAATTCATTGCAAGAATTGGTATTAGATTGTTTTTCACTTGATTTGAAGATTTTACGAACCAAATTGGCATGCAAATTAATGGTAATGCATTTGGATAACCAAAAAGATGAAATTAAGTAATATGTTCATGTGTAGATGCAAGGAAAAGGTTGATATCATGTGGCAGAATGAACAAGAAAATTTTTCTAAAACGTGAAATAATGTGTAAATTAGATGTGGGACAAAGCAATTGAAATGGCCAACAACAAAGGAAGTTCTTAGAGAAAAACTACTACCCTAAATAAGCACAATATATCAATTAAAAGAACTACGAGAAAAGGGAAAACCATGGTCGAGGCTTCGGTCACTGCAGGGTCTAGGAAGATAGATGCAATGACTCAGAGGACCCCTTTGTTAAATGGAAAGACTACAATAAGATACAAATATGTATTTTCCTATAGATTCCCTACAAGTGATTGAGGTATTAATCATAATAAGAGAAGATATATACATTCTAGTAGCTCCAACTGCTGCTGATAAGTTGAACATTGGAACAGAACTAATAATGAAACGGAGCTCCTGCAACATCAACACAGGCAATTGCAAATAACCTACAAAAGTTGAATTTAGGTAAACTGAAGTACAAGTTCCATACATGATACCTTATGTGGAAGCTTAGAATAAAGTACAATAAATGACAGAACTGGAAGAATGTAGGAAAAAACCCTCCTATCAAGAAAAACTCCAAGCTGCAAGAATTATGTTAAACCAAGTCAGAAGGAGAAAAAAATGTGCTACAACTCAAGCTGGGTAACGTTAAATATGTCAATATTGATAGTCATATCTTAGATGATTTTGTCCACCAAAAAGAAGCCACAGAAACTCTTATGTAATTCATTCCACGATTAAGGAACTCATCTTCTATTGCAATTTGATGCCAAAAGACAATTTAACCAATAAAATATGCTGTACAGAAATTTCACTATGTATTACTAAGCCAAAAGAGGCAGCAACAATTATCCCACTTAACATGAATAGTTAACCAAAAGCAAATTCCTGAGTAGCTATTTATGCAAACATAATCAAACTCAGACAAGTAGTAACATGGAAGCCTTTGAAATAAGTTTCTGTACATTAAACTGTGCAAGATAATTATCAGGCAAAACAAGAAGCATCCATCACACTCAGATGCAAAGAAAAATGTTTCATGGAGCCACTTGCAAGATTATATCAACTATGTAGAACTCCAATGTTGTCAACCATGGCATTGAGGTATATTTATAAGAACTAATGCATGCTAGAATGTCTCACCAGAAACAGAGGATATGCAGCCAGCAACAAGCGGGGAAGTGCTGAAGTGAAGTACCAATAAAAGGGATGTGTCTACACAAATTGAGGAACAAACCAAAAATAAATTAAAAAAAGAAAATACCTGACCTATGGCCAGATATTTTGATGGTAACCAAAACGTATAAAGCGTCCCAATAAATGAATCAAAAGATCAAATTTATTTAGAAATTAAAGACAATGGAGCAGATTAATAATCTCAGAAATGCTAACATACCAAGTCAAGCCCAGTCATCATTATCCATTGGGTAGCACGGTAACATCCAAGGAAAAAGAAAGCTTAACAAAGGGATGTAAACTTTACTACCCTTAAATTTTTAGTTAATTGCAAGTAGACTTATTCTCCCTTTGAAGTTCCAGCTATATTAATAGATTTACTTATCAGAAAAAGAAAGGAAAAAAATTATATTACTGACACATGTCTGCTACAGTTCATGTAGTCACTCAAAAGAATTTAATAAATAAAAAGAATTGAGAACACTTCTTTATGAGAAACAAACATATAGCATCCCCCACAAAAGCACAATACACAATGAAAACCACATAAATATAAATGCACATTGTATCATCAAGAGAAAATCTGTGTCGGGACCGTGTTGGGACTTGTGGACGAGATACTAATTAAGGCTTTCCCAATTACAATTGGATTATATCAAGAGTCAACACTAAGCCCTTACCTCTTTGCAAAATGGGTGAACTCACAAAACACATCCAAGACAAGGCATTTAGTGTATGTTATTTACAAATTACATTATCTTAAGAGGAGACAGAAAAAAGACCTAAACACTAAATTTAAATTATAGAGGGATGACACCTTAGAATTTAAAGCCTTCAAGTTGATCAAGTTAGAAATTAAATATATGAAATGTAAGTTTAGTAAAATAGAAGTGGGAATGATACTATAGTAAGACTTGAAAATCAAGTTATTCTTAGAAAAGAAAAGATCAGTTCAAATATCTCAAGTTAATTGTTCAAAAGGAAAGAGAGATTGTTGGGGATTGTGGAATAGTTAAAGTGAAAATGTGCTTTCATCATTTTATGTGATTGATAAAATCCCTTTAAAGCTAAAAGAAAATTCTGTTAGATAGCTATAAGACTAGATTTGTCGTATGACTCAGAATGTTAGGCAATAAGTTCCAACATGTACAAAATATACAAAATATGAACATAATTGAGATAAAAATATTTCAATGAATGGGCAGTCATACAAGAATAAATAGAACTAGAAACAAGATTATTTATAAGAAGGTTGGAGTGATACCTATTGAAGAAAAGATGCATGAAATGAGATTAAGATGGTTTGAACATATAAGAAAAATTATAGAAGTACGTCACGAAATGGAAGAAATTTGTAGCAAAAGAGGTTAGGGAAAGGCAAAAAAAAGTTGGTGAGATACAATAGTCTTAAAAAAGATAAGGTCATAGATAGAAATGACTAGGGAGTTAGAATCCATATTCCATATAGTTGACTCCACCTGGTGGGATTAAGACTCGTGAGCGTGATGATAGTATATGAGTTTGATTGACAAAGAACACAAAAACTCAATCTCTAATCAAGACTGAGGCAAATTTATATATTGTGGCAAAATAGTAGGCTCTTTTTGGACCCAAACAGGCTTCCAGGGTTCATTCATAGGAAGCAAAGTTTGGGTTTATGGAATGAGAAGAAAAGGTTTAAGGCCTGTCCCTTAAACAGCAGTAGGCAATGTGAATACCAGCAATGAGCTGTAACTTGTACTGTTTGTCTTCAATTTTGAGAGGTAGGTCTAGAGGAGTATAGGGGAATGGAGTTAAGATCATAGATTAGGTTAAATATTGAAACAGTGACAAACCAGATACAGTCATGGGTTTCAGATCTTAAATGAGCAGAAAGGAAGGATGTAGAACCGTAACATAAGTAATATATTTTCTAGTGATGAAGGATACACCCCACTCCGAACTTCGGTTCAAGACTGAGTTGAACCAAAGTACTTCAAACTCAGGCCACAACAACCTTCTCCACATGATTGTATCAACCAACATGGTAAGCCCTGTAATGTGTACAAATTCCAAACTTACCAAATAAGAGTTAATGTAATGAACCAATCTAGATATACATATTTCATGAAACAAAAGAGACAGGAAGAATTTCATGAATTAATCAAATTTACCACAAACCTAGACAAAACAAGGCAGCTCCAATACAATATTTTAACGCTTTCCAAAATGAAATTGATTTGGTCTGCATAGAAAAACAGTACTCTCAGATTTGGGTGAAAATCTTGATAAAAAGAACTGTATTAAACATCAAATTGTGCCAAAAAACAGAAGCTGAAGCATGTATTGAATTGTCACCTAAGCTAGCGGTTGATAAAATTGCACCATGATCTGGCCATCTTAATTAATTAGCCACTGGAGTACACGCACGAAACAAGGACTAGGACATAGACCTGGCATTCAACATGCTATTCTTGCCAAGAAGGCATAGAAGTTGCAGCCTACAATGGAGGAGGATATTAAATGCACAGACCTTTTTTTTCTGTTCACAAATTTTAATTTGCTTAGAATAGTTTGAATGCATCACCAATGACAAAGTCCCACCGAACAGACAGAACCACAGATCCATTCAGGTGTTCCTTTCAGAGAGCCCAAAACTATTTTATGGATCTTCAAGTATGTTGACATGTTAAAGAGACATACATCAAAGAAGGCTGTTATAAAAAAGCAACTTGGCCAATCAGTCTATGCTGCAGGACTCATTTCAAATGGAGGAGACAATTTTAGTACAACCACCATCTTGACTGTTCTTCCATACATTCTGGACACACTCATTCCTAAAAAGGATGAAAGGGAAAAAATCTCAAGACTACAAACCTTTAGTGTGGTTGGGAACATGGGATAGAACCCTAAGAACCAATTGCTAATTGTTCAAAGATAATGTAATCTTCTGCAGAAGTCTCTTGTCATCTTGTATTGTCAATAAAGCTTTTATTCACAATCTTGAATTAGTTTGACAATCACATTTCCAGGTTTCATCACAATAAATTAGCCTCTAAGCATCAGCTTAACATGGCCTTCCAATGTCAATGCCATCAGATAGTTGCATCTCCAAGGTAATTGTGTTCCATGCATATAATTTGACATAACAAGTTTGGAATTGGAGGTAATGAAAGGAAGCAGTGGCACCAACTTCTTCCATTCTATCAACTCTCGTCACAAGAGCATCTATTGGTCTTCTCCTTGCATGACCAAACCATCCTAAACCCATCTCAAGCATCTTATCTAACCCACTCCAAGTTCTAACATGGATAGCATTCACCATAACATATCAGGATCACGAAGCGGCTAATGGTTTGAAAATTTTCATTTGAGAATTTTCAGAACTACATAGATGCAACAGAAAGATACGATTTAAAATATAGTTTCTCTTTGAGCATCTTTTCCATGCCTGTACACCAAAGATAGAACATTTTGCTACCATAAATGGGTTTGCTTAATATTCTCATTTCTCATTGCAAAAGAAGAATAAAACAATATATATATATATATATATTAATCACTTTGTTATCCTGACAAACAAGCTATAAAACAGAATTGCCCATTATTGCATTAATATTTTCTCTGTCTTGCATAAATTCCTGGAAGTAAGACCTTTTGAGGGGGGTTCAGCTTCTTCTACACAATAATCATTGAGTTTTTTTTTTTTTTTATGATCATAATAATCATTGACTTAATAACAAATTCCATATATTTAACAATAATATAAGTGAACAAGACGAAAAAAAAAAATCAACATGCTAATTACTAGAATCCCATATACATTCTTATTTTCAATATAATAACTATTACTGTTTTGGTAGTAGCAGTTCATATTCTACATTCATGTTAATGTATCAACAAGCAGAACTTGTTTCCATCAAAAGTGCAATAAAACAATTCGAACAACCAGACAACATACCAGCAAGAACTCTAGGCCCAGAGGGCAAAGCAGTAATAGCATGTCGCATCTAAAGATGATTGTAGCAAAAATCTGAGCACCAGAAAACGAAAAGATGTCAGAGAACTTCAAGTAAAGCAACAGCAATATAAACCCATATAATTTACCTGGTGTGCGTACAGAGGATAAAATAATGTACCCATAAAGGAAAAGAAAACAACATTCAATAAGGTATCTCTGATTGTTAAGAGTAAACCAGTAATCCGATCTGTATTCTCTTAGGGTAGAATTACCCAATTATATACAGTTGGTCAATGAAGAGAACAGAAACTAATCTCTAAATTAGGCAATTGCCTAATCATAGTCTACAGTAATTAGGAAACACATACAGCCTAGAATACAGCCTGTAATATACATGCAGTCAAGATAGAGATAGGATCTCCTAGAAAAGGAATATGGAAATATGGATCTTGGGAAATGTATCTCGGTATCCTCTAATATCGATATCAATCAAGGAAGATCTTTTATTTTTTCTTCTCTAATAGTAGCATAAGTGTAGGGGAAAAGAATACATGATGACTCCAAAATTGTTAACCAAATCCCAAGAAGATTGAAGGGAGGATCACCCTCATGTCATCAAACAAAAGACAACTATCAACAAGTCTTTCAAACCAAATAGCATCTTCCTTCTTTCAGAAAACCACTGACTTGCTCTTGCTTTAACCCACTGCAAGCACAAAGATGCAGCATTTCTTTCCATCTTCCATGTTGTTAGTGTCCTATCTCTCTCCAATTATAAAGCATCAGCCAGTTGAAATGAAAGCAAGGACTGAAACAACTTCAGATACAATCCAATGTTTCTAAGCCAACCTCCTTGCACAAAATTTCAACTGAAAGGACATAACCTCTGCCTAAAATTTAAGAATCTTCTTATGACTTGTTGTCCATGCAAAGAATCCCATTCTGGGAGCAAACCTAGCAACAAATTCCTCTATGATACAAACAAGGGTAAATTATCGAAAAAATGCTAAACTTTTGGCTTTGTTTCAATTTTATATAATGAAGCTTTGCCTCAATTTTAAATGAACTTTAAATTTTTTCAATACCATACCAAACTTTTTTTTGTTTCAATTTTTTTCAACAGTATACCAAACTTTGTGTTGAGTTTCGATTTTATAATACTGTAACCCTCTGTTTGGCTGTGCCGTTAAACACTGAGGTGGACAATGATGTAGACGAGAATAGTCTTTGACATGGACAATGAATTGGGAAAAATATATTTTAAGTATATATATGCATATATATTCATATATAAGCAAATATATTTAGATTATAAAAATCCCCAACAATGGGAAAAACACCTCCTGCCCAAAATCATCCTATCTATATTTGTATTTAGATAAGGACTATATGGAGTTCTTTGGAAGTGTACAAGGAAATTAAAATAAAGGAAAGGATGCAAGGGTATAGTAGGAAAACTACAGTAAATACTTTTAGCATTCATAGTTCAAGGGTGTAACCTCACAATTACATTGAGAAGATTCTTCAAGCTTTTAGGCTGTTCGTTCCTCTTTTTGTCACCAAGGTAGTTTTGGACTCCTTGTATCTATCTTAAGTCTTCATTTTGTTGAAATAGCAGCAAAATAAAACCAAAATCTTACGATTTTCTCAGCAAAAACAAAAACAAAAAAAAACAAAAATTTTACAATTTTTAAAAGCAAGGAAAATGCCTCATTCACTTCAAATTTCCGCCAAGTAAATATTTCAACTTTGCAAACCCCAGGATTCGAGTTGCAGAAATATCCTTTTTGCAAAGCAAAGGGTAAGGTTGAGTACAAAAATGACCCTCCCCCCAACTCTCATGCAATGAGAAGCCTCATGCAGACACCTGTTTGTAGATCCATACGGTATATCGTCTTTCTTATCACTACCACCTTCTAACCTAGTGTGTTTACTCAAGACCAAAAAGAGATAAGGAACATCTACAGTACCTCCTTAAACAATCAAAATAGAATTTTCACTTGACACAAACTGATATGAAAAGAATGAAATTTCAAAGAAGTTTCTTTGTCCAGGCAGGTTAACACAGAGACAAAAACTATATTCTAACTAATTGAAAAACATATCCATCCATCTACAAATAATAACAAACATTATTTCGTGGTAAGTTTAGCATGCCCACATTCTCAATGCCGTCAAAGAGCAATACAAAGAACAGATCTTGCTCCTTTAGGGAACTAAGATTATGGTGGTCATATTCAAGGTAGAAGACATCAAATTATTTCCATGACCCATCAATCTACAAGTGGCCCAGAAGTGCAATTTAGATACTCCAAGTGTAAGAAAAGAGAAAATTCCATGGTTTTATCAATTCATTACCAACATTACCATATAAAATGTATGATATGAAGTTTAATACGCATACCAGACAGTTCAATGCTGCATAGAAATTCCCCTTGAGCCAGTTTCCATATCCCAAGTTGACTGCAAAAACCAAAAAGATGGGTTACAACATATGCCTCTAATTAATCAGGCTATGTCCAAAGGTCTACTCTAAGGGCAGTGTTGCATAGACTACCATAGAGCAACCTAGTATGTGACTAAGTACTCAATTAATTTAATCCTCATGCTAATGGACAGAGAATACAGCTAAATTTCATACTTCTTAAATAGATTTTGTGTTTATTTTTGATCAAATGCATTTACAAACTATATAGATAAGGACAAATCTCTTCTACCATTACATATTAGTTGACTGCTTGTCCAACCAATCAAAGTCAGACACATAACCCATATCTTATCCTAAGCATCAAGCATCAGGAACAGGTGTTTCACAAATTTAAAAAGTTGGACATAGCATAAAGGACAAAATCTCATTTGAAAGCCAGCAAGGAAAAGAAAAAAGATGGAAGGCCATTAAACAATTAAAAAATGACAAGGGTGTGAAAAATGGAAAGTTGGCAAGCAATTGAGCAGCAAGATTAGGGCAAAAAGAATGGCAAAAAAGGCTTGGTATGTTGGGGTAACCAGTTCACCCTAGGGAATACTCCACTTTTAAAGAAAGCAGAAAATGTGCATTACATCACTTTGTTTCTTCTCATCCCCTCAATCAAACAATACAGTTCATTTAAAATGCACACACACTTCTTCTAAAGGTAATGTAACAGTGTTGCATCAAATACAAAACTTGTAAATAACTTTTACTACATATTTGATGCATTCAAACATTTCCCAAAATTATAATAAACTTTTAGAACCATACATGGTCCTAACACTTGAGGAACACAGGCACCCATCTCTTATACACCAGTGAAACACCTTGCAAATCTGAATAAAATATCTTGGATCCAAAGATCAACCAAAATTAATATGGATTATACATTATTATAATACCACCTCCTTTTACAAATTTTAATGTCAGGAATACCAAAGCCCAAAACTTCCTATTCCTTTACAATAGTCAATAGAATTATTCTAAAATAAATATTTAGGACAATGATCAGATTTTTGTTTTCCAATATTTAGGACGTAAAAATAACTACCACTAATTGGATAAATAAATATAGTAAATCTTCAATCTTCAAAAAAAAAAAATAACTAGGTAAAATTTTTATATGCAACAAAAAAAATATACATGTTAAATCGTTCTCATGCCCTTGGGGTATTCTGTTCTGAGTATTGGGAAATTGTTCTCTGCAAGAATGCCCATTTTGTATCGTAATTCATGTTCATGCTTCTCAGTTGAAAGTTAACCATTTTGGATGTATTCTGTTCTGAGTTTGGGCAAATTGTTCTCTGCAAGCATGCCCATTTTGTATCATAATTCATGTTCATGCTTCTCAGTTGAAAGTTAAAACATTTTGGATGTATTCATGTTCATGGTACCTGTGCTTCTTACTACTATTTGAATATGCAATATCCAAAGTGTCCTAACTCCAAATCTTGTGAACGTGTTTCCAAGCATATTGAATATTTTATGTGGTATGTGCTTAAGAAATAATCTGAACTTAGACATAATGAAAGCACATTGGGTAGAAAGAATGTGCAAAAATAATGGTCCAATGTGATGATCAGTTAACAGATTCTAACCATAACAGCCAAAAGATGGTAGAAATATCAATAAGCATAGAGTTAGTAGCTATTTTGCTTAGCTTAGATATTTCTACTACCAGAAGCTTCTGCAAAAATCGCTTTTGCAAGAAGCAATTTTATTGTCATATAAAACTATTGCTTCATGCTTCTCCTCCACAACAGAAAAATAAATTTTATTGTCACATAAAACTATTGTTTATGTCGACCAAATACAATTAAAAATATGCAAAAGCACTTTGTCTCACTCAAAAGTGTTTTTTATTTATCACACAGCATGGGTAAAGAAACACTTAAACAACATGAAGTAATTACCTAAGCCTAATGCCAGAATGTTAGGAAGGGGACGGGTGCAGTAGAAGAGCAAATGAAACTGGACTGCAGTCAAAATCACAAAGAAAGCTTCAACTTGGTGGCCAAACTTATTTCTGATCTGTTCTTGCAGAGAGTAACAGGAGGAAATTACAGTTAGTACAGAATTGAACCAGACATAATATATATAAAGAATAAACTTATTGGACACTGCAAGAGAAAAGGTTAACATATATGCATTTGATGGGTCAGGAACCCCAAACAAAAGAAAGCTAAGCAGAGAGAGAGAGAGAGAAGTCAAAAGAGCAAGAAATTTACAAATCAAGGATGGTCAGATAGTCCTCCTATAAATCTTTGAAGCAGTTGCCAAACACATAACAAATGATAAAGCTCCCCAAAACGAATCCGAGAATCCTTTAAATTTAGTTGTTCAGTTGTGGAAAACAGGCCTTTTTGTTTGGAAAACTTTTCTACAAAGAACATAAAATTGAAAATCGTGTTCAAAAGAGAGAATTTTACAAGCAAAAGCTGGAAAACAAAGGGGCTGTTGAATTGCAGAAAAAGCAGAAAACAGCCCCCATTTTTTAGGGAAAAAAGAATTCCACAGAAAATATAAATAGCAAAATATGTTCAAACAGAAAACCAAAAGGCAATATTTTCTAATTTTCTAAATTTATATTTACTGTTGAAAAGCATTTACTGCTTTCTTTACAGAAAAAATGAGTGCTCTTCACGTATGTTTCAAAAGGAAAACATAGATTCCGAACCAACTAAAATCAATATTAATGGAACTTGTATTAATATCAATATGAATAGCAAAATGTGAATTTTAGAATTAAATAATAATAAATAATATTAGAAATATCAATAATATTGATATTGTAGATACTATGAAATACTATACAGTAAAATTTATTAATAATAAATAGTATTCTAATTTTAAAATTGAAAAAAAAATAATATTAGTATATCAACAACATCGGCCATAGTAAAAAATTTGTAAATTTATAAAAATTTCTAAAATTATAATTAATGCCATTACTGAATATCATTAATATTATAACATTACAAATACCATGAATATTATATGGGCAATATCCATCTTAAAACATTATCATTCTAATTTACTCACAATGTTAATATAATAGTAAAATTATTAATAACTCATTATGATCAAAATTATAATATTAGCAATAACATGAATAGTAATATTTAGTACATCAATACTATAATAATATTATTAATACCACAGTACTCTATCATATGACTACTGAGTACTTTATAATCATTTTAAACACATTTTTTAGCTTTTCAGATCAAAAACAATTTTGCTTTTTTAGTTGCATAAAAAGACTACTTTATATATGCAACAATTGAATGCATTTTTTAAATTTTCTTGGTGAAAGATCGATAAAAAGTTGTAAAGCTAAAGATAGTAAATTAGAAAACATCTCTTGTAATTGAACAGGCCCCAAGTCTTTTGTTTTGCAAATTTTCCAATTTATATTGATTGATGAAAAATATTTTTAGGGAGTTCTCCATTGTTTTCTTCACAAAAAAAAGATGCGATGCTTTTTTCCCATATTTTCCAAATAGAAAAAACAAGTTTCTTCTAAGCTAAAATCAATATTAATTGCAAATATATTAATAAAGGATAAAATTTTTAAATCAATATCTATAAATAATATTATAATATAGAAATTCAACTATATTTGTATTATCAACAGTAAAAATAAACAATAAATAAAATTAAAAAGACTAATAATAAATAGTAGAAATATTTATAACAACAATATTAATATTATAAAGTTTTTAAAGTGTAGAAAGGGATTAAATTATAATCAATATCATTAATGATTATCATTAACATAATTTATTAGCAATTTTATTATAATAATATTACTAATAAATCATAATCATTAAAAGTATAATATCAATTATATCATAAATATTGTAAAAATATATAATTATTAATATTCTAATATTAATAATTATCATATCATTATTAATGACATGGTATTACATTACATAACAATTAAACATATTTTCTATATAACAATTTTGAACACTTTTTTTTTTTCAATTTTTAAGATTAGAATTTTTTTTTGTATAGAAATATTGAATGTAACTCCATCTATGAATTCCAATCTAAAGCCAGTCCCAACCCAAATAAAAAATGAGGATTGCATTAGGTAGCCAACAACAAGCATAAAACTCATCAAATTAAACAAATGACGAATCATGGCAGCATAACCCTTCTTACTGACATGCTGCACTGCTCATGTGTACTGAAAAATAAACTAGACCCATCTATGCCAGAATGTAATGTTAAATCTACCTGAGTTCTCACATTTTCATGGATGGATATGAGTAAAGAAGTTAGTCCAAAGTCATAGATCAAAGATTGGATTATAGAATATTAGGACTTTGATAGAAAAATCTATGAAAGTACTGGATCACATTTAGGAGAAAAATTAATATCATGTGCCTTCAAAAAAACGAGATGGGTTGGAGAGAAGGCCAAAATGTTGACTAAACCATAGACAAAATCTGCATTGAGCCCTTGTTTATTTGCCCTAAAAATAGATGATCTCACTAAACACATCTAACCAAAGGTGCCTTGGTCTATGTGTTACGGACAAAGAAGCCTATCATCTAGAAGATAAGGAGCGGCAGTTAATGATAAGAAGATAAGGAAGCATGAAGCCTAAGAAGATAAATCAAGTTTAAGTTTTAATATTTTGTATAAATCTGTAAATTATAGAAGATTATTATTCCTACTTATTAGGTTGTTATCCATTCCTAGTTTTTTGGAGATTTAATAGCATACTTCTTGTATATATAGGGTTTTATACGCATGGAATATATATGAGAGAATTTCTATTCTACCTAAACTCTCTCAATATGGTATCAGAGCCTGGTTTCTAGGGAATTCTGTTTAGGCATTCATTGCCGTTTTTTCCCTGCTTAGTACCATTCCGGCCTGTTTTTCTTGTTTCGCTTCTTGAAGTGATCAAAGTCAATTATGACTTTCATCTTCACTCGATATTCTCTCATCGGTTTTTCCCTTCATCTGTTTGGTTCATCACCCGATAAGTTAAGTCCAAGTTTTTCCTAAGATGTCTACCATCTCCAACACCAATCCTACATCAGAGACGGTTGAAACAAGCAGCCCGTTAGAAGCTCCATTCACTGGATCTAGCAACTCAAGTAATGGAGGAGAACTACAAAATCTCCAGGCAGCCTACCGGTTGAATGGGAGAAACTACCTAAAGTGGTCCCAGCTTATCCGGACCTTTCTTAAAGGTAAAGATAAGATAAGTCATCTCTTAGGGACTGGTCCTAAAGAAGGAGATCCCATGTTTGCTGCATGGGGTGAGGAGGACTCTCTAGTTATGTTTTGGCTTTGGAATTCAATGATGCTCGAGATAAGTGATACGGTGATGTTTTTAACAACCGCTAAGGATATTTGGGAGGCTGTCAACCTCACATATTCTAAAGCGAAGGATGCAACACAGATATATGAAGTCCGAACTAAGATTGCAACAACCAAACAAGGGGTAAAATCTATTACTGAGTACTCTAATGTGCTGCAAACTCTATGGCAAGAATTAGATCATTATCAATGCCTAAAGATGAAATGTAGTGAAGATGCAGCCTTACATAAAAGATTTGTGGAAAAGGAGAGAACCTATGACTTCTTGGCAGGTCTTAATATGGAGTTTAATGCAGTCAGGGTTCAAATACTTGGCAAAGAGGATATACCTTCCCTAAATGAGGTCATCTCTCTAATTCGGGCTGAAGAAGGGAGAAGAGGAGTAATGCTAGACATTGCTCCTATAGAAAAGTCAGCATTAATAGCATTGAGAGGTCTTAACCAGGGCCCTGAGGAGGAAAGAAAGGCTGCTGGAGATAAAACTTCCAGCGATAGAGATTCTCGAGACTCTCTATGGTGTACCTTTTGCAAGAAACTAAGGCATACCATAGAGAGATGCTAGAAGTTACATGGAAAACCATCTAAAGGAGGAGAGCTTGGGGTCAAAAATCAAGCCCTATATGGCCAGCAGTCAACGGCAGATAGAGCACAAGCAAGGGGAACAAAAGGAGCAGGCAAATGGCTTAGATTTCAACCGGGTAGAAATTGAAAAGCTAAGAAACTTTCTAGACTCTCTTGAAAAGAAAGAAAAAGGTACCTGTTCTCTTACACTTACAGGTATGTCCTCTCATTCTCTTACCCCACATGCTTCGGAAATAACCCAATCTAATTCTTGGATTCTTGATTCCGGGGCAACAGATCACATGACCCCTTTATCCCATTGTTTCATTACCTATAGCCCTTGTTCAAGCTCTAAAAAGATAACCCTGGCAGATGGCTCCTTGACCACTGTTGCTGGCCAAGGAAATATTATCTTTAATAACCATCTAACTCTCAAGGATGATCTCCATGTCCCTAAACTCTTCACCAACCTCATCTCCATTCAAAAGCTCACCCTAGACAACAATTGCAGTGTTAATTTTTCTTCTACTTGCTGTGAAATTCAAGAACAGGGGTTGAAGAAGAGGATTGGGCTTGCTAAAGCTAGGGCTGGCCTATACTACTTTGATGGATCAAATGGGGAAGAAAACAAGGACAAGGTGAATCTTGTGTCTTGTTTGGTGCAATCTAATAAGGACCAGATTTGGTTACATCACCATCGTCTTGGTCATCCTTCATCTTTTACTCTTAGAGTTATGTTTCCAGCTTTGTTTAGGAGTTGTGATATCCAAGACTTTCATTGCCCTATTTGTGAATTTGCTAAACATAAAAGGGTGTCTTACCCTTCATCCAATAAGAGAACCTCTAGTCCATTCTCTCTTCTCCATAGTGATATTTGGGGCCCTGCAACTGTTCCCAATCGTTTTGGGGCACGGTGGTTCATAATATTTGTAGATGATTGCACTAGGGTAATGTGGTTGTTTCTTATGAAAAACAAATCTGAAGTAAGCACTATTTTTCCTAACTTCTATAACATTATTAGTACTCAATTTGGAGTGCCAAATAAGAGGCTAAGGACTGATAATGTCAAAGATTTTTTCAATCACTCCCTTGCACAATTTTTCCAACAAAAAGGAATTATTCATGAATCATCTTGTCCATATACACTCTAACAAAATGGGGTGACTGAGAGGAAAAATAGGCATCTATTGGCTATGACTAGGGCACTACTTTTCAACCATAATGTTTCAAAAAATTATTAAGGAGAGGCTGTCCTAACAACCACTACCCTTATTAATAGACTACCATCTCAAACTCTTGGATCCTATAGCCCTCTTCAACTCTTAAGTAATCATTTTTCTGATTTACATATATCTAGCAGCCGGAAACCAAAAATATTTGGGTGTGTATCTTTTGTGCATGTTCACAAACCTAATAGAGGCAAATTAGATCCCCGCGCTTTGAAATGCATTTTTATTGGATATTCCTCCAGCCAAAAGGGCTATAAGTGTTACCACCCTCCTTCCAAAAGATTCTTTGTCTCGGCTGATGTTACTTTTGTGGAAAATTCTCCCTATTTTGATCACTCTCATGACAGTAAAAAAGTTGCCGAGGGAAATCCAGTCATATCTCTACTTGATCTAGATCCTTCACCTCAAACTACTTCCTCACCAGATCCGGTTACTACAGAGGATACACCAGACTAGAGGTGTCAAAAGGGCCGGGCGGCCCGTGGGCCGCCCGGCCCAGCCCGTGACGGGCCGGGCTTTGGCCCGGCTTGTTACTGTTCAAACAGGTCGGGCCGGGCTGGGCCAAAGAAATTAGGCCCACAGCCCGGCCCGTGGCCCGTTGGGCCCTTATGGGCCGATAAGGCCCTTATTCATTTTTTTTTTAATTTTGTTATTTTTTAGTAATTATTGATATTGGATACTAAAAAATTTAATTTCGCAATATAAATAAATAATAACCATTAATTTATTTAAAATTTTTAAGTTAAATTTTTTATATATTTAAATTATAAATAAACATTATCCTTTTTATATGTATATTATTTTTCATATCAATTCACAAGAAAAATTATAAGGCATATAGAATTTTGAAATATAAAATAATGAAATAATATTTAAAACTTAAGAATTAAGATAGAAAATATTTTAAAAAGAATAAAATTAATTTTTATATATGTATTATTTTGATATTTATATATGTATATATTATATGTATTATTTTTAAAAAAATTACTTAAAAAAAAAAAGGGCCGGGCCCACCGGGCCTGGCCCGCTAGGCCTTGTGGGCTAAGGGCCCGGCCCTCTAGCCCACGGGCTGGCCCGGCCCAGTCCGGCCCCTTTGTAGGGGGGCCGTGGGCCAGACCGGGCCCTATCCATGGCAAAAGGGCCCGGGCCCGGCCCGGCCCTTTTAAAAAGCCCATGGGCCGGACCGGGCCAGCCCTTTTGACACCTATACACCAGACAAGGCTCTAGAGGAAACCTCACCAAGTACTCCTCCCCTACAGGTCTACTCAAGGCGGCAGAAGCTAGCTACTAGCCCAATGCAGATCCAAGAATCTAATTCCTCCCCCGCACCTGTTACCAGCACTGACACCAGCAGCTCTCTTGTGACACCAGCAGGTAGCAATTCTATCACTTCTATTGACTCCACTACATCTATAATTGAACATCATACACTTCAAAGTACTCCTATTTTCTCCCCCAGTGATCTGGAATGGCCTATAGCCCTCCGAAAAGGCACCAAGACCTGCACTCAACATCCTTTACACCTGGTCCTATCCTACTCCAAACTGTCTACCCAACACAAAACTTTCCTAACCAGCCTACATACCATTCCAATTCCTCACCATTTTTCCGAAACAATAAGGGATGAGAATTGGAGGACTGCGATGGAAGTCGAGATGGCAGCCCTTGAAAAAAACAACACTTGGGAGCTAGTTCAATTACCCAAAGGAAAACAACCGGTAGGATGCAAGTGGGTGTATACAATCAAATACAAATTCGATGGGACCCTAGACCAGTATAAGGTAAGGCTAGTAGCAAAGGGATACACCCAAGTATATGGCGTCGACTATCTAAACACCTTTGCCCCAATTGCAAAGCTAAATACAATGAGAGTTCTCCTATCCCTAGTTGCTAACCTAGGCTGGCCATTAATGCAATATGATGTAAAAAATGTCTTCTTGCATGGAGACCTAGAGGAGGAAGTTTACATGGACTTACCACCAGGCTATAGTACAGATACTCACAGGAAGGTAGTGTGCAGACTAAAAAAAGCCTTGTATGGCCTTAAACAGTCTCCTAGGGCCTGGTTTGGTTGGTTTACCCATGTGATGCTTACCTTAGGGTATAAACAAAGTCAAGAAGACCATACCCTCTTCATCCATCACTCGGCCACAGGGGGAGTAACAGTCCTACTGGTATATGTGGATGATATTGTTGTGACTGGAAATGATGAAGAATGTATGACTAGATTAAAGGAATGCCTAATTAAAGAGTTTGAAGTTAAAGACTTGGGGAGGTTGAAATACTTCTTGGGCATAGAAGTTGCACACTCAAAAGAGGGCATCTTTATTTCTCAACAAAAGTATATTGTGGACTTACTAACAGAAACTGGGTTGCTAGGTTGTAAGGCTACTACTACTCCAATTGAATTCAACCACAAATTGGGGGAGGTTACAGAAGATAAAGAAGTGAATAAAGAATCCTACCAAAGGCTAGTAGGAAAACTAATTTATCTAGCTCACACTCGGCCAGATATTGCATATGCAATGGGGGTGGTCAGTCAATTCATGCATAATTCGAAAGAAACTCACCTTAGAGCAGTTTTTAGAATACTCCATTACTTGAAATGGACACCAGGGAAAGGCATTATGTTCAAAAGGGGACAGAGTATGATACCTGAAGCCTATATTGATGCAAATTATGTAGGGTCAGTGGTGGACATGAGATCTACATCCGGCTATTGTACCTTTCTAGGGGGTAATCTTGTAACTTGGAGAAGCAAAAAACAAAGTGTGATGGCCCGGTCAAGTGCAGAGGCAGAGTTCAGATCCATGGTGTTAGGGGTATGTGAGTTACTTTGATTGAAAATTTTGTTAGATGATTTGAAGATCACTTTGATGGAACCTATGAGACTATATTATGACAACAAATCAACAATCAATATTGCTCACAATCCGGTACAACATGATAGAACCAAGCATGTTGAGGTGGACCGACACTTCATTGAGGAAAAAATGGATAGTGGTCTAATATGTACTCCATATATATCATCTTGTGAACAACTTGTAGATATTCTCACTAAAGGGTTGCCTACAGCTGTGCATCAAAAGTTGACTAGCAAGCTTGGAATGGATGATATCCATTCTCAATCTTGAGGGGGAGTGTTACGAATAAAGAAGCCTATCATCTAGAAGATAAGGAGTGGCGGTTAATGATAAGAAGATAAGGAAGCATGAAGCCTAAGAAGATAAATCAAGTTTAAGTTTTAATATTTTGTATAAATCTGTAAATTATAGAAGATTATTGTTCCTACTTATTAGGCTGTTATCCATTTCTAATTTTTTGGAGATTTATTAGCATACTTCTTGTATATATAGGGTTTTATACGCATGGAATATATACAAGAGAATTTCTATTCTACCTAAACTCTCTCAACACTACGTTATTTGCATATGACAAACAATGTTGGTGGATGAGACAAAAGAAGGCATGAATACTAACTCAAGATATGGAGGAATACTTTATAGAATGAAAAGGTCTTAACTTAAATAGATTGAAAACTGAATTTATGGAATGCAAGATTAGTAAAAATATAAGTAGAGATGATGTTATGGTAAAACAAGAAGATTAAGTCATACCAAGAAAAAAAATAGTTGGGATATCTTAGATCAATCATCCAAAAAGTAGGGAAATTAATGACGATATTATCCATAGAATTAAGGCATGATGGTTAAAATAGAAATTGCATTAGACGTTCTATATGATAGAAAGATTCCATTAAGGCTAAAAGGATAATTTTATAAGATAGCTATACGACCAACTTTGTTATATGGCACACAATGTTGGGCAATAAAGCACTAACATGAAAAAATATGAGCGTAAGGTAGATGAGGATGTTAAGATGGATGTACAAGAAAAGAGGAAATGAGGTTATTCATAATAAGGTCAAAGTTGCTCTTATTGAAAAAAAAAAAATCTGTGACATGATTAAGATGGTTAGGTCATATGAGAAGAAGACTAATACAAGCTTCTATGAGGAGAAGCGAATAGAATAAAGCTAATACTTAACAAAAAAAAGGTATATAAAGATAAAGGGGAACCTGGTGGCAAGCACTTAGGTATATATCAATGTAAAGGTCTTATAGAAGATAAAATCATAGAAATGATGGAGGAGTTTGAATTCATGTAGCTAATCCAGATAGTAGAATAAAGACTTGTCATATTGTACAAGTATTGAACATGGTTCCCAATTCTTTTGTGGGAAAAAATAGATGAAGTGGAAAACTTAAAAAACATTTCCCATGACTAAATATGTCAGTAGTCTCTTAGGAAGTCCTAGATCTTGCATCCTGTAGTTCAAATCCTAACACCTAGAATTTATATATCTAAGCTCTTCCCTAGTCTCCCCTCCCTCTAGTAAACAAGATCGATTCAAAGATATTTTACTAGGGAGGCATTTTTGACATGATGCTTTATGCCTCAATACTCTTCAATCTACTTGAGTCTACAAGAGGCCAACTATTAGAGTTTAACTTAGTCCCAATTCTAGATGAGCATTTCAAGAAAAGTTAATATTTTCAATCATACAAAATAAAGTAACAGCTATCAATTAAAAAGATCCCAAAGGGAGGTCTAGAAAAAGAGAATACCCCATAGGATCCTCTCCCATCTCCTTTTGTTCTAAAGAACTCTGGCATTCCTTAAAAGTCAAATAAGCCTTTCTCTTACATTAACAAAGCCCAATGGCAATAATCAATATACAATGCCAAGCAAAGTGTCATTTATTCTTTCACCAAAGCAAACCCAAATTTTTTGTAAATGTATAGGTCTTACTTAGAAGGACAATGTTTTTAAAAAGCATGAGAGACATTGCCATTGATGAAGAAACATTTAAAAACACATTATTCTCATATGTAATGACAAAGGCCTAGTCTAAGGTATTATCAACTACAACACACAAGCCTTAATCCCACTAGGTGAGATCAATTACATGAATTCTAGACCCACAATCATTTTTATCCATAGCCATATCCTTCATCAAGCAATTATATCCTATTTCAGGTTTAAGGGTTTCCCAAAAAGTTTTCATTGGTCTTCCTCTCCGTCTTTTGTCATAAATTTCTCCCATTTCATCAACTCATCTAACAAGTGCATCTTTTGATCTTCTTCTCACATGTCCAAGTCATCTTAACTGCATCTCCCTCATTTTAGATCCAATAGGTGACAGCCCAACCTTATTACATATAACCTTGTTTCTTATTTATTTGCTCTAGCTGCATATCCAAGTAACACCCTCATTTCAATTACGCTCATATTTTGCACATGTTGGTGACAAATTAAATTATTAGTACTAAATAAGTCAATTGATAATCAAGTGTGGTTAGCGAGAATGTCACTTATAAAAATAAATTTTCCTAAAATGCGCTCCAAGTTTAAAAGATTGATATACAAGGCACCATCTAACATTACATGCTCAATGTAATGGTAAATGCAATTTTAAGTTGCCCCCTGAATAACATTAAGTCACCTTAACATCCTCACTGTCACACCCCCTCTAACGCAACGCATAACTAACCATGGAAGACATCTTGAGGAACTAAAGGGTCACGATACAAGAGTATAAGTATATCCACAATTGTCAAAGGCTCAAGGTTAGTACTAAGGCATCAGGGTGCTTTGAGCCTAGAAGCAAAGGCACAAGACTTTTGGATGCAAAGTGCACATTTAAAAAATTTGTATAAAAATACTTATACATCACTATTTTCAATATATAAACTCATAAATAACAAATAATAACCAACACTGTTTAAAAAATTGGGGTGTTTTATTGTTTTATCAAATTTCTTTTAATTTTTTTTTTTATTATTACTGCTTAGATTTTAACAAGTCCATCAAAAGATAATGAAAAAATTACATAGGAGCAAAAGGCATGCACTTTGCATGCCAAGGTGAGGCACACCTTAGTGCTTAGGCACACACCTCATAGAGCAAGGCATCTTCAGCCAAGCTTTGAGCCTAGGAGTGCCTCAAGCGCACCTTTGACAACTATGACATATCATCTAGTCTTTTTCTAAGACCTCGAGTGTACCTAGTGGACTCAGGTAGCTAGGTTCTGGTTATCTATGTTCTAGCCCATGAATCTTGCTCTAATACCATCAATTGTCACACCCCCTCTAGCAGGAACCAAGTAGTGTGATTGGCCATGGAAGACATCTTGAGGAACCAAAGGGTCATAAATCTATGTCACTAGTGTTTAAGTTTATCATCTAGCCTTTTTTTAATACCTCAAGTGTACCTGGTGCACTCTTAGAACTACCTTTTTCTTTTATTATTCACCTTATTTCTCTAATACTCTACCCATGTAATGTTGAGACTTAAAAGTTTATATATGTCATTGTTGGTTTTGTGGGTTTTAACAATTGAAGAGCTATTTGGATGATAGACTTCATGTTCCTTAAGTTTTGATTAGGGGTCTACAGCCAATCAGTCTTCTTGCTAAAGGGGGTGTGACAATTGTTCATATGTAAAAATATATTAAAAAAATGTATCTCTCTCTATATAAATGCCAACCTCTTCCCTTTTTAGTGTCCCATAGTCCTTCATTAGAACCCAAATCACCCTCCCCCTTCTTCCAATTTCTAGAGGTGGCTTTCTTTGTTTCTCTTTGAGGAGAGTTCCACATTCATACTTGGAGTACAATCATGGCATCAAGGTTCTTGTTGATTTATTGGTCAAATGATCATATAACATCAATAACAATAATCTAAAGTAGTAAATCCCACTAATCAGGGTCGGCTGATTGTATAATACCAAGGCTTGATCAAAGATTCTATCCACATAAATAATTGCATGCCCCTTAAGGAACAACAGTTCTGTAGAACCTTTCAAATAGACAATTGAGTTCTATAACATTTATGCAATTAACTTTCCAAGTCCTTAAATTTCAACAGCTCAAAGTTTTCAGCACTCGAATTTTCAGAACTTGTTTTCAGTTATATTGAAGCAGCCATTAGTGTTGTTTATATCTTCTAATATGGAAATCAAGCTAGTAGCGAGTGTTCCAAGGGTAACATTCCTAGTCAAATTCTTCATAATTTTCTCTCTCCTGCAGTGCAGCATATACTAATTCAGACATTGAAGTAGAAGGAAGTTCCTTCTCCAGGATCATGATAGGTTTAAGTGAATGCTAAGCATGAAATGGTGATTAAAGCATCTTTTATTGCTCGTTAGAATATAAAGTGCACCCAACATATACATATCCCATACATGGTCCCACAAATCTATGGTCCTAGAAGGGATGAACACATATAGACCTATATGAATCAATAAATATCAATATCATAATAGCATAGCTTGTACTTTAAAGATGTGATAAATAACAATAAAAAGTAGGAACATGCCTGAGTACGAAAAAATCGCAATGTTGACAGTATAATGCAGCCTAACACCAAACGAACTGGAGAAAATAAAAGAAAAGATCAAGTTAGAACCCAGGGGGGGGGGGGGGGGGGGGTGTGGTTGAACTTATAACAGCCTTGCCAAATTAAACATCAAGCTAAAACTGACAATTAAAAGGAAAATATATGAGATGGCAAGTTTTGTGTTAAACTGGAAGTTATGTTACAGCAAGCAAGGAAAACCCTTCTGACAGAAAAAGAAGATGATGACTATTATGTTCAGCAGACCACAAGATGCAGATTAAAGGTACCATACAATCATGCCAAAGTGCATATTCATATTAAGCAGACAAATTGCCAGAGACAACCATATGATATGAACCTCAATATTGTCATTGGCAGGACATGCTTAAGAGTTTGGTAACTAACCTGAAAGAAGACTATAAATCTTTGGAAAGTGTAGTAGACTCATAGTTGATACCACAGGAGATGCCAAAGTTGAAATAAATATTGCACCTACAACAAAGAACATCCTTCAAATGTGAAACAAGTTTACCTTACAAAACAGTGCAGCCTAGTTGGTAAAAGAGTTTAACTTCAACATTCTTAAAACATCAACGCATCCAACTTAATCCCAACCTTACCAGAAAATTCATTATAAACCATAAATCAACGTAGTTGGTAAAAGAGTTTAACTTCAACATTCTTGAAACATCAACGTATCCAACTTAATCCCAACCTTACCAGAAAATTCATTATAAACCATAAATCAGACTAGCAACATGATAAGTCTCAGATCTGAGACTTAGAGCAATTCCGGAATATATAGTAACAGTATGTGGAGTTTGAATAGAAAGAGAATTTGAAAGGAGGAGGGAGAATTGAGAGAGAGAGAGAGAGAAAAGAGAGGGAAAGAAGTTTTGGAGGGAAAGAATTAGTGTATTATCTCACATAATTCCCATCCTCTTTACATCTGGTTCCTTTTATAGGCGCCTCTTCGGTTGTAACTTCCCAACTGAAAGAGTACAAGCTGCCTAAGTCTCAACGGCTAAGTACAACAGCTTTTATTTACTAATGCCAATTACAATTATACCCCTTGTACCCCCTTAGGGTCGTGATACAGTACTATTATGTCATAGTCCAATAGAAGATAGAAAGAAAAAGAACAGGTAACCACAGGGAAATGAAAAGAAAATACAAACAAAATAAACCTAGGGAGAGCTAGACTAATATTTCTAACATCATCATCATCATCTTAGTACAAGGTAGCTATAACATACATTGTAGTACTTCGAGGTTGATGTTCCTGTTGTTTTTATCTGACCAACATTCAACAAGGTCTGTTCCATAAGTGTTACAAAACTTTGTTCATGAAAACTGTAGGGTCTACCTTATATATTTTGACCAGTATCATTGCGTTGCAAAAATGACAACGTAAACCATTTTTTCAAATTCCAGGTTGAAGTATATGTATTTGAGTCAACATATGGCATTTTCTCTTATGGCTCTTGGAGTTGTCAACCTTATAGTTTCCCTTCCTTAAACATCTAGTTTTGAGAACTTGGACACTGTTCAAATATCCTTTATCAATAATGTGTTCCTCTCTCCAAATGATTGTTTTCAGTTCCTTCTTTCATATTGAAGAAGGAAAGCACACCACCAAAAGAAAAGGCAACAATAGTGGGAACAATGGAGATATTCACTAACCAGGTTGTCCCTTGATAATTAAGGGTGCTGGGAGGAGGAATGCTTATTATGAGAAAATGCCTTATTTATGTTAATCCACAGATGCAGAGCTGGAAATTTCAGGAGTATGCCAAAGTTCTTGATGTGAATAGCTGCAACAAGATCGTGTGTATCAAAAAGACAGGACAGCAACAACCATCATATCCACCAGACTTCTTTCCATGCTGGTTATGAAATCTTTACAAGAAGTATTTCATAGCCAATTCCTCATTTAATCCCTTGAAAGTTGTGGATACAGTGCCACATCTTGATAATGTCATGCTAGAACACCCCAATCTCAGTATTGTCAAATCTGTATAATCTCTCCCTTCAAAGATTGAATCTCCATATGTGGTTCCAAGTGCTAGACTCATGAGATCACAAGGAGATTAAATCTCCACAATTCCCCCATCCAAGAATTTAGATTCAATTTAGTACAGTAGTGTATGTTATGCCTACCTAATGGGCCATTCTCATAAGAATATTTGCAGCACCTCCTTAGAGAGAAAATTGAACTCTTCGCCTGACGTTCCCCGACATGAGTGCCACATCCTCCACTCAGCCATTGGAACCCTCTGTTTGAGTGCACTACATCACCCGACACTATAAGGACATTCACAGAAAAACTTCTCAATTATGAAACTCTCTGCCTGAGCAATCTATGATCCATGTAGAAGAAATCAATCTCAATCATTGATGTATAAAATTGATACAAGAGCTTTCTTGTAGACATACACTCTTGGACTCTAAAGACTTCTACTCCAATACTACTCCCTAATATGTCTCCTAATTTGTAGGAAGATATCAGATTACAAAAACAATAAAATAGAAAATAAGAAACTAATAATATACATGGATAAATACTAAGAGAAGATAGAGTTAAAAGTCTCCCTTTGATAGGAATCTCAGGACTGCTATCGCCAACACTCCCCCTCAAGCTGGGGAATGTATATCACTCATCCCTAGCTTGGATACTAG